>NW_019384454.1:314400-351429 GCF_000671375.1 Centruroides sculpturatus
CAAAATACGTATAATTTTTTGGGAATAATCCATATAACCTATGCTATAAACAAAAAATTGTAGGATTACTTACCGAGTGTGCACCATTCGACGACGCCATTGTTTAAACTTGTTTTCATCGCGGAGCGGCGCATCAAATGGCGGGCGCGTTTCTTGATAAGTTATTTTTCTGCGAAAAATTCGCTGAACTTTGGAGACATCATTAATATAAATCTAATTTTTATGGCCGTTAAATAATAAATGGTTTTTAGTAGGTCCGCTGCTCGTTTAAACTCAACGGTTTGTGCAATATCCGCTATTGGTCTAGATTCGACCAATCCTGTCGCGACATGAGTCGGCGATGACATTTTACCGTATTATACAAATCTCTTTTAGCATGTTTATACGAATACTGTCGCAATTTTTTTGCCGTTATATAGGAATCCGCATTATATGAATCCGTTTTATAGGGATCTACTGTAGTCGTTCAAAATTGACTTGGGTAGGAAGCAGTGCAGTAAAACATGAGCTGCATTTTGTATTTTGAAAAAAGTCTAAAATAACAGCATCAACGGCTTTTAAAAGTTTTTAAATTTTTTAAACTATATATCCAGAAAATTACTTTACGTACTGTACAGTACTTACTACGTAAAGTAACTTACTAGATTCGTTTTTTGAAACTTACTAGATATTTTTATCACATTGCGTCATGGCTGCATTAATAAGCACCACAACGCGTTGTGATATTTTTACATTGCCAAATCGCGTTTTTGTTGATTGAGAGGTTGCAGCCGAAGTTTTCATTCCGCTCGACGTTCCAAATGCCATTGTCAAACTTCTAGGCTACAGGAAGGCGGCGCTGAACGTCCGACGTTCACATTTTCGCGTTGAAAACTTCGGCCGCAACCTCGCTAATATTATTTTGAAACGTTTGATTTACTAACCACATCTATAATAATAGTTATTTTTTTAACCTTTTTAAATATTATTATATCAGAATTATATTTTTACTAATTAATTATAAGAGTATATTGAAATTTAAAATTTTATTATTAACAAGGAATGGCTTCAGGTGGCGCTTTATTAACTGAGAACGAAGGGAGTTGTGTATAAATTGGCAAGTGGAAAAGTACGAATTAACCTAATCTTTGTTTTTAACTAAATTGTCATCATGTGAGTTTGATCGAGTTTCAAATGTTATGATTTTATATGTAAAGTGTTTCTTTGTATCAATGTGCAAGTTAATGAATAGTATAAATAAAACATTTTGAGCTACCTTATCAGATTAGGATAATATGGAGTTATAAAACAGCTGAATATAAAGCTAAATCATGCAATTTATCATAAAACTCGAGGAATAATAAACAGAAACTACTTTAAGCTATAAAGTTTAGATGTATTTGTTGTTTTTACTTATTGGTACTTTTGATATAATTTTAAATGATGTAACATTGAATCGTTTAGATTATAAACGACTCTTATCTTTGTTATTGAATTCCTCACATTCTCCTTGGCCTTATCAAATTAAACACTATTCTTAAAAGAATTCTTTGTTGTTTTTGGTAGAAAGCAGTATAAAAAATACTCTATCACAAATTTACATGAGTGTTATACTTTTTCTGTATTTCATTTATTGATATTCATTCAATAATTATAAGATTTATTAGAACTGTAATTTGTTTTAGGATTTCTTGTAGCTTGTGTTAGGATTAATATTATTAATCAGTGTTTATGATGTTTGTTTATATTTTCATTAGCAGTTTATATGTGTACTAAACATTTTATGGTGCTTTCTAAAAAAATTTTAGACACAAATTTTGTCAAAATTTCCATTTTTTTTCTTCCATATTGAAAGAAAAGTATATTTTTTAAATAAAAGTTGCTCAAAAAATAATTATCGTATGCATTTTTCAATTTTCATTCATTATGTTTTGCACACAGATTTCTGTTTATGTTCATTATGCTGTTTTATTCATATTTATTAATTTTTTTTATTTTGGATACATTATCTTTAATATTTGTGAATAAGAAATTTGAACAGTATTATTTTAGAAAATAAATACAAAATTAAAAGGTTATAACCTTTTTTTTCTGTTTATGATGCAAATGACAACCAATTTCAATGTACTGAAATTAAACTAGAATTATATTACTAGAAAGATATTTTTGATGTTTACACTTTGTAATTTTTTTCAGTTATTTTCATTAGAGTTGTCAGATTTTTATTTTTGTACATAAGCCACTTCACATATTCCCATAATCACTAGAGTTGTTTACTGAATGGCCAGACATTTGGATTGTCAACATTACAGCTGTTGGTGATATCTCCATTCTGTGCAGCTTGTTAAGCTTTAGAACAGTTTAATTGCATTTAACATTAGCTGTGGCCTCTAGAAAAAAGATATGAATATCAATAGTATGAAGGATAAACACCATTCCAAATTTAAGTTTCTAGCAGGCCATGGTAGAAGGACACTTATAAACAAGATATGAGAATAGAGACAAGTTACATATAAATTGTCCAGGATGTGTACCTGTATAAATTGTCCAGGATGTGTACCAGGATGTAAATTTTATGTTTGTTTTATTTTATTTTATTTTATTTTTTGTTTTGTTGTCAGTTTTTAATTTACAAAGATGAATTAAATGAAAACTGAAAAATATAATAAACCTTTTGATTACTTTAGTATATAGCCAAGATACGAGAATAGAGACAAGTTACATATAAATTGTCCAGGATGTGTACCTAGATCTGGCAAAACTTAATCCTGTAAGGCTTTTGAATCAAAGATGCCAGAAAATTAGCAATTGATTATACCATCATGGTAGTGTTGTCTAAACTAATATTTTATTGGAATTGTTGATTTTGGTTCAGTTGTATTTACTGATGAAATTCTTACAAAAGTTAACTGAAGATTTTTAATAGTAGTTTAGTACCTTACATAGATCCTGTTGCTAATATCCCTTTTAATATGAGTTATATATACACTGGTGTTTAAGATTAAAGCAACAAGCACAAAATTTGTATAAAATCAACACCTTGAAATGTGAGTAGTTGAAACTTACAGCAAAGTGTCACAATGTCTTTCACATAATCCCACAAAAAGAAATCTAGTAGGGTTATGTTGAGTGATCTAAGGAGTCTGGGTGTTAGTCTCCATTGCCAATCTTTCATACAGAAAATACTGTCAAGCAACCTACACAAGCATCATAAAAATATTTTGAGTTCATCTTGTCCTTTATCACAAGCTGCATTTTGATATACTACTTTGTTTTCTTAATGGAATTTTATACTATAGATCTTTCTTGGACACTATGTATTTTATCCATTCAGTAATATAATATGAAAGATATGATACACAAAAATGTTCTTTTCTCTGTCTAAAAAAGCATAGAATTGCATTTTAGAAAAATTACTAGGTTAGTCTGTGGACTACCTGGCACTTGCATGCAGTGGTCTAAGGACTAGACTTTAAGAACTATGATATAAATGATAATCAAATGCTAGGAATATTGAACATTCTGTTAAATGTATATTCTTACTATATATAAAACTTATATATTCAACTTATAGATTTTAAAGTTATATTCTATCACATTTTTTAAGCCAATTTAAAAAGAAAGTCGTAGACAATGGTCTTTCTTCATTTTATTGTTAAGGTGTAGGGATAAGGAATGTATTACATGCCTATCCAAACTATCACATAATTTGTCCATCATGAAGCATACAGTAGTTAAAGTAATATGACAATCACTAAATAAATTACAATATCAAATTATCTAAAAATAAAAATTCAAAATAAAAAAAATACTTCTGATGCTATAAACGTTTTTTTTTTTAGATTTTTTTATGGAATATAGTGGAGTATAATTTTGCCCCATCTATAAGAGCATGCTCTTATATGCATAGAAATACAGTATAGGTTTCACACACCATCATCTAACCCACCTGATCTAACCTTATCTTTTAACAAAAATCTTTCCTCTTTTAATTAAACTTGTTTTTGATTGTTAGACAATTTTCTGTGTTGAGTGTCACTACAGATAGGTTGAAAGAACTTGAAATTACTAAGATGATAAACTAGACTGGAAAATCAGCTTTTTTAAATGAATATAATAGTTGTATGTATTTATTTATGTATGTATGTATGTATGTTTGTTTTATTTTATTTTATTTTTTGTTTTGTTGTCAGTTTTTAATTTACAAAGATGAATTAAATGAAAACTGAAAAATATAATAAACCTTTTGATTACTTTAGTATATAGCCAAAAGCCCGTAGATTTAGTTTGTTTTTATAGTGAAAAACCCCTACTATCAATCTTCAATACAATCTACATATTCAATACATATCCTACAACAAGTCAGAAACTCCTAGATTCCACAGGAATCTAGGAGTTTCTTAAGCTGTCTTATTGCTTTATGACCATTTACCACCTGTTTAACTTCATTGGCACTGAAATGTCAACTCCACCAGCCATTTTTTAAATGTCCAAAAGTATGATAATCAAGCAAATGTGAAAGAATTGGTAACACTTCAAAATTCATATCTCAAATAAAGTTAATGGTGAGTATATCATGTGAAATCTTCCATTGTCAAACTGTAGTGTCATACCAATGGATAAACAATGTTGTTGTTCAAATTTCTAGTTTCAGGTAATGTAGCAACTCATCATTGTATCTTTCCTGTTCATTGTTGTTTTTGGACTTTTTAAAATACCTTGCATCATTTCAGTTCTGATGAAGTTAAACAGGCAGTGCATAAATGGTTCCACAACAAGATCTTTTCTTCTGTGGAATCGAGAAGTTAATGACTCATTGAAGAACCTGCTGAACGTCAGGAAGTTCCATTGAAGAATGATGATAGTGGTTTTTGGCTATGTAAGCAATCAAAGTGTTTATTATACTTTTCTCAGTTTTTATTTGACCCATTGTTGTATTTTTTATAATGTAAATTTACTTTATTTCTGAAATATAATTTTAGCAAGTATCATATTCTTTCTGTATGTTTTGGCAAGAATTTCTAAAACACAATTTAATATCTGTATTGTGATTTAATTAATAATTATAAAGTAACACATACATTTTCAAGTACTGAAAGTTTATCTAATTATTTTGATTAATACTTATAATGAAGATGGCAGGATTTTTCACAAAGCTAAATAATTTCCCAAGTAAATGTTTTGAATGTAAGTTGAAATTTATAATAAGTCTGTTCAAGAAAATCTTCAACATAAGATATATTTTATCAGTAATAAGTTTGCTGTTGTATATCGACCACATCTTATTACTGAGAGACTTTGTTTATTATGGTGAACAAACGTTTTCAACCCACTCAAGGGGGTCATCCTCAGGTTATTGATGTTACATGAACTTTTACAATCGTTCTTTAACAATTGTTCTTATTGAAACTCAAGGATTTTAAATTTGTTTCTTCTGATTCTATGTCACGACTTGGTGCATTTATAGACACTTGGCAAATAATTCCATCACCTACATTTACTTCTTACAGAAACGCGTTTCGGGTTTTCGCCCCTCTTCAGTCTGTTACGTCGATAGTTGTGACTTGTGTGTCCGTACTTCCCGCTCCCTTCCCCTCCCCTCTTTTTTCCCGACTTGNTTTCCCGGGATATTTTCCGGGTTAAAAAAACAACCGGGATCCTGGGATCCCGGGATCCCGTTTCAGAAACCCTAGTATAAAACCTATACACCAGGGATGGCCAACACGTAGACCGCGGTCGATCGGTCGACCGCAAAGGTTTTGAAAGTAGCCCGAGAAGCTAAAGTTGAACAATTTGCTTTCACTTAAATTAATGTTTAAAAATCTTAATTTGATAATTTATTCTTACAATAATAGACTGTCTGTACTCATACTGTTTGTATTTATCTCAATGAACAATGCAAATAAATGTTAACGCATGCGCATATAAATGGCAATCGCATAAAAATCATGTGTCAGACAGTAACGTGACATATTCATAGTCGCTCGCAGACTATATTTTACCGAAAAAGTAGCCCCTAAGGGATAAAAGTTTGGCCACACCTGCTATACACAAATTAACAGTGATCACCTTTATCTATCGTTTGACCAGAAAATGGCGACCTATTATCCTGTAACACATTCTCGACCAATCCTCGATAGTTAGTAATGGCAAAAGCATGTCGTTACTTTTATATCTAGAACTTTATCGTTTTCGAGGATTGTAGAGTTATCTATGATGAAACCACTAGCCCCATCTAGTGGCCTCCTCGAAGTCTAACATTTTTGGTTTCATGAATTTTTCGTAGGGTATACAGTAGTGCCTCGTACTTCGAATTTAATTAATTTAATTCATTCTTAGATGCCGTTTGAACTCCGAAACAATAGTTTGCCCTTTTTCACTGAAATTTTATTAGAGTCTGAAACAATTTTTCCATTAGAAATAATGGAAAGCGAATTAATCCATTCTGAAATCCTAAACAATACTCATTTCGATAAACTTAAAACAGCAAATACACATAATTTAAGATAAAAATAACAGAATTAAATGACCTATTAATAAATTAAAACGCGAAAACAATGAATAAAACACGTAAATAATGTATAATAAAATGAAAATTGTATTTGCTGGTCGCACACCGTGATTAAAATAGACCACTCTGTACAGATATGATATACTTTATACTATATGTATAAAAATTTTCCTCTTGTTTTTAGAAAAATATCTGTAGTTATTTATAATTAATTGTATAATTTTCAATGCAAAAAAATGTACATACAGAATATATTATTAAATTTTTAATTTTTGTTTGTATATTGCTCCAAACTTTCTATAAATAATTTATATTAAATGATTATTAATAGAAAAAACATTGAAGAATTAAAAATACAGTACTGTATACAGAAAAATTTTTTTAATTTTAAATTTATTTTAAAATACTGTGACTATTTGGTACAAGAATAAGAGAGTGAAATTCATAATTTAAAGTTAAATATAATACATAAATTACGAATAAAAATTGAGTGTTTTAAAATATTCTTATACTATAAAAAATTCATAATACAAAGCTATTTTGCCAAACAAGTTTGCCAAAATCTAAAAATCCGGACGGGTCGAAAAATCTTTAGGAATTTTTCGGGTGTTGTCCTACCGGATATGCTGGCCCCGCCCCTCACCACCCAGCCAACCCATTGTGGGCCTGACCGAATCCATAATGGGCTTGCTAAAAGAGTCTCTCTTAGTGCCCACAGAGCCGAAAGACTTTTAAAAAAAAAAAGCTCTATGATTAAGGTGCTGGACACCGTATTTACGGAATTTTCGTTCGCCTTCCGTAATTTTAGTTTTTTTTCTTTTTTATGTGTAACATAATTATTTTATCATATCATTAGCATTATTATTACTATTATTATTCTTCACGTTTAAAGTCTATAGAATAAGAAATTTAAGAATCGTGACATCATTTCTTGTTTAGTGAAAACGAAGTCTTTATAGATTTAACTCATTTATGTCGTTAAAAATTTTTATTTCTTCATATTTATTTGCACATCCGATGGTATTGTTATATTTGAAGTGTAACAAAAGTCTCTCCGAAATTTTTATGAATGACAGAAGAGTATGTAGACGACCAAAAAAGAAGTGGAGAGACAGTAAAAACAGTAAAAAGATTGAACGAAATTTAATTAAGGAAAATGTGTTCTCAAAAAGAAAAAAAACTAGCCTCCACTAAGTCCTCTTTCAAGTTAGCGCTGAAGTGAGATTTGATTGAAAATATAGTCGATCCCCCTATAACGCGGTAGATACGTTTCACTTTTTATGAAATTCACGTTCTACGAGTCCTTAAATACATGAGCCAATCACAGCCCGGCACGTGTGCAGTTTACGGACTACGGCTATTTGAACGGTTTCCTTCCATAAAATTAATAGATTCTAGACTAATTTGATTCAACATTTCCAACATACGTTTAATTTTTTGGAAATAATCCATATAACCTATGCTATAAACAAAAAATTGTAGGATTACTTACCGAGTGTGCACCATTCGACGACGCCATTGTTTAAGCTTGTTTTCATCGCGGAGCGGCGCATCAAATGGCGGGCGCGTTTCTTGATAAGTTATTTTTCTGCGAAAAATTCGCTGAACTTTGGAGACATCATTAATATAAATCTAATTTTTATGGCCGTTAAATAATAAATGGTTTTTAGTAGGTCCGCTGCTCGTTTAAACTCAACGGTTTGTGCAATATCCGCTATTGGTCTAGATTCGACCAATCCTGTCGCGACATGAGTCGGTGATGACATTTTACCGTATTATACAAATCTCTTTTAGCGTGTTTATACGAATACTGTCGCAATTTTTTTGCCGTTATATAGGAATCCGCATTATATGAACCCGTTTTATAGGGATCTACTGTAGTCGTTCAAAATTGACTTGGGTAGGAAGCAGTGCAGTAAAACATGAGCTGCATTTTGTATTTTGAAAAAAGTCTAAAATAACAGCATCAACGGCTTTTAAAAGTTTTTAAATTTTTTAAACTATATATCCAGAAAATTACTTTACGTACTGTACAGTACTTACTACGTAAAGTAACTTACTAGATTCGTTTTTTGAAACTTACTAGATATTTTTATCACATTGCGTCATGGCTGCATTAATAAGCACCACAACGCGTTGTGATATTTTTACATTGCCAAATCGCGTTTTTGTTGATTGAGAGGTTGCAGCCGAAGTTTTCATTCCGCTCGACGTTCCAAATGCCATTGTCAAACTTCTAGGCTACAGGAAGGCGGCGCTGAACGTCCGACGTTCACATTTTCGCGTTGAAAACTTCGGCCGCAACCTCGCTAATATTATTTTGAAACGTTTGATTTACTAACCACATCTATAATAATAGTTATTTTTTTAACCTTTTTAAATATTATTATATCAGAATTATATTTTTACTAATTAATTATAAGAGTATATTGAAATTTAAAATTTTATTATTAACAAGGAATGGCTTCAGGTGGCGCTTTATTAACTGAGAACGAAGGGAGTTGTGTATAAATTGGCAAGTGGAAAAGTACGAATTAACCTAATCTTTGTTTTTAACTAAATTGTCATCATGTGAGTTTGATCGAGTTTCAAATGTTATGATTTTATATGTAAAGTGTTTCTTTGTATCAATGTGCAAGTTAATGAATAGTATAAATAAAACATTTTGAGCTACCTTATCAGATTAGGATAATATGGAGTTATAAAACAGCTGAATATAAAGCTAAATCATGCAATTTATCATAAAACTCGAGGAATAATAAACAGAAACTACTTTAAGCTATAAAGTTTAGATGTATTTGTTGTTTTTACTTATTGGTACTTTTGTTATAATTTTAAATGATGTAACATTGAATCGTTTAGATTATAAACGACTCTTATCTTTGTTATTGAATTCCTCACATTCTCCTTGGCCTTATCAAATTAAACACTATTCTTAAAAGAATTCTTTGTTGTTTTTGGTAGAAAGCAGTATAAAAAATACTCTATCACAAATTTACATGAGTGTTATACTTTTTCTGTATTTCATTTATTGATATTCATTCAATAATTATAAGATTTATTAGAACTGTAATTTGTTTTAGGATTTCTTGTAGCTTGTGTTAGGATTTATATTATTAATCAGTGTTTATGATGTTTGTTTATATTTTCATTAGCAGTTTATATGTGTACTAAACATTTTATGGTGCTTTCTAAAAAAATTTTAGACACAAATTTTGTCAAAATTTCCATTTTCTTCCATATTGAAAGAAAAGTATATTTTTTAAATAAAAGTTGCTCAAAAAATAATTATCGTATGCATTTTTCAATTTTCATTCATTATGTTTTGCACACAGATTTCTGTTTATGTTCATTATGCTGTTTTATTCATATTTATTAATTTTTTTTATTTTGGATACATTATCTTTAATATTTGTGAATAAGAAATTTGAACAGTATTATTTTAGAAAATAAATACAAAATTAAAAGGTTATAACCTTTTTTTTCTGTTTATGATGCAAATGACAACCAATTTCAATGTACTGAAATTAAACTAGAATTATATTACTAGAAAGATATTTTTGATGTTTACACTTTGTAATTTTTTTCAGTTATTTTCATTAGAGTTGTCAGATTTTTATTTTTGTACATAAGCCACTTCACATATTCCCATAATCACTAGAGTTGTTTACTGAATGGCCAGACATTTGGATTGTCAACATTACAGCTGTTGGTGATATCTCCATTCTGTGCAGCTTGTTAAGCTTTAGAACAGTTTAATTGCATTTAACATTAGCTGTGGCCTCTAGAAAAAAGATATGAATATCAATAGTATGAAGGATAAACACCATTCCAAATTTAAGTTTCTAGCAGGCCATGGTAGAAGGACACTTATAAACAAGATATGAGAATAGAGACAAGTTACATATAAATTGTCCAGGATGTGTACCTGTATAAATTGTCCAGGATGTGTACCAGGATGTAAATTTTATGTTTGTTTTATTTTATTTTATTTTATTTTTTGTTTTGTTGTCAGTTTTTAATTTACAAAGATGAATTAAATGAAAACTGAAAAATATAATAAACCTTTTGATTACTTTAGTATATAGCCAAGATACGAGAATAGAGACAAGTTACATATAAATTGTCCAGGATGTGTACCTAGATCTGGCAAAACTTAATCCTGTAAGGCTTTTGAATCAAAGATGCCAGAAAATTAGCAATTGATTATACCATCATGGTAGTGTTGTCTAAACTAATATTTTATTGGAATTGTTGATTTTGGTTCAGTTGTATTTACTGATGAAATTCTTACAAAAGTTAACTGAAGATTTTTAATAGTAGTTTAGTACCTTACATAGATCCTGTTGCTAATATCCCTTTTAATATGAGTTATATATACACTGGTGTTTAAGATTAAAGCAACAAGCACAAAATTTGTATAAAATCAACACCTTGAAATGTGAGTAGTTGAAACTTACAGCAAAGTGTCACAATGTCTTTCACATAATCCCACAAAAAGAAATCTAGTAGGGTTATGTTGAGTGATCTAAGGAGTCTGGGTGTTAGTCTCCATTGCCAATCTTTCATACAGAAAATACTGTCAAGCAACCTACACAAGCATCATAAAAATATTTTGAGTTCATCTTGTCCTTTATCACAAGCTGCATTTTGATATACTACTTTGTTTTCTTAATGGAATTTTATACTATAGATCTTTCTTGGACACTATGTATTTTATCCATTCAGTAATATAATATGAAAGATATGATACACAAAAATGTTCTTTTCTCTGTCTAAAAAAGCATAGAATTGCATTTTAGAAAAATTACTAGGTTAGTCTGTGGACTACCTGGCACTTGCATGCAGTGGTCTAAGGACTAGACTTTAAGAACTATGATATAAATGATAATCAAATGCTAGGAATATTGAACATTCTGTTAAATGTATATTCTTACTATATATAAAACTTATATATTCAACTTATAGATTTTAAAGTTATATTCTATCACATTTTTTAAGCCAATTTAAAAAGAAAGTCGTAGACAATGGTCTTTCTTCATTTTATTGTTAAGGTGTAGGGATAAGGAATGTATNACATTTACTTCTTACAGAAACGCGTTTCGGGCTTTCGCCCCTCTTCAGTCTGTTACGTCGATAGTTGTGACTTGTGTGTCCGTACTTCCCGCTCCCTTCCCCTCCCCTCTTTTCCCGACTTGACGGACTCCCCCGCATGCCTCGTAATTTGTAACATTACCCTTCTCCGAGTGTTGCACACAGCCTCGCCTGCGACTGTATAAACATTCTATTTTATTTTAATAATTGAAGCCAGTTTTTATGGATGTCGATGCTAAGGTTCTTGTTGATATTATTTTTGTCTATAGTAATTTCGTAGCTTTCTTTGAATTTTCTTTTGTACCAATTTTTTTCTTTGTGTACTATTGTTGCATCCTTTTTATCTATTTTGCAGTTGTGGGTCGTGCAGTGTTCGTGCAGTGGGTCGTGCATTTTAAATTTGATAAGAACTGTTGTTAAAGAACAATTGTAAAAGTTCGTGTAACATCAATAACCTGAGGATGACCCCTTGAGTGGGTTGAAAACGTTTGTTCAACATAATCAACGAAGTCTCACAATAATAAGGTGTGGTTGATATACAATATTCAAAGAATCTGAGTGTAGTTTTAAGTTAATAAGTTTACTTTCAGAATATTGTTACTGAGATAAGATACTTCTGAATTTAATTATACAGCAAAAAGTGATCTCAACTTATTAATTTAAAATTAGAATTGGAAATTTTTAGCTTTTTCAAATTCAATTTTAATCAAATTTATTTCTCCAACATTTTTAACTCATACAAATAATAATAAAATTAGTATCTAATCATATTATTTTCCTGAATACTTAAATATTTCAAAGTGATAAAGAAGAGGAGTTTCAAAAATATTTTCATATAGGACTGTATATCATGTGATAGAGACCCGATATTATTTGATCCTCCCAAAAAATATAATATTAAAATAGTTATAAACAAGATATGAGAATAGAGACAAGTTACATATAAATTGTCCAGGATGTGTACCTGTATAAATTGTCCAGGATGTGTACCAGGATGTAAATTTTATGTTTGTTTTATTTTATTTTATTTTATTTTTTGTTTTGTTGTCAGTTTTTAATTTACAAAGATGAATTAAATGAAAACTGAAAAATATAATAAACCTTTTGATTACTTTAGTATATAGCCAAGATACGAGAATAGAGACAAGTTACATATAAATTGTCCAGGATGTGTACCTAGATCTGGCAAAACTTAATCCTGTAAGGCTTTTGAATCAAAGATGCCAGAAAATTAGCAATTGATTATACCATCATGGTAGTGTTGTCTAAACTAATATTTTATTGGAATTGTTGATTTTGGTTCAGTTGTATTTACTGATGAAATTCTTACAAAAGTTAACTGAAGATTTTTAATAGTAGTTTAGTACCTTACATAGATCCTGTTGCTAATATCCCTTTTAATATGAGTTATATATACACTGGTGTTTAAGATTAAAGCAACAAGCACAAAATTTGTATAAAATCAACACCTTGAAATGTGAGTAGTTGAAACTTACAGCAAAGTGTCACAATGTCTTTCACATAATCCCACAAAAAGAAATCTAGTAGGGTTATGTTGAGTGATCTAAGGAGTCTGGGTGTTAGTCTCCATTGCCAATCTTTCATACAGAAAATACTGTCAAGCAACCTACACAAGCATCATAAAAATATTTTGAGTTCATCTTGTCCTTTATCACAAGCTGCATTTTGATATACTACTTTGTTTTCTTAATGGAATTTTATACTATAGATCTTTCTTGGACACTATGTATTTTATCCATTCAGTAATATAATATGAAAGATATGATACACAAAAATGTTCTTTTCTCTGTCTAAAAAAGCATAGAATTGCATTTTAGAAAAATTACTAGGTTAGTCTGTGGACTACCTGGCACTTGCATGCAGTGGTCTAAGGACTAGACTTTAAGAACTATGATATAAATGATAATCAAATGCTAGGAATATTGAACATTCTGTTAAATGTATATTCTTACTATATATAAAACTTATATATTCAACTTATAGATTTTAAAGTTATATTCTATCACATTTTTTAAGCCAATTTAAAAAGAAAGTCGTAGACAATGGTCTTTCTTCATTTTATTGTTAAGGTGTAGGGATAAGGAATGTATTACATGCCTATCCAAACTATCACATAATTTGTCCATCATGAAGCATACAGTAGTTAAAGTAATATGACAATCACTAAATAAATTACAATATCAAATTATCTAAAAATAAAAATTCAAAATAAAAAAAATACTTCTGATGCTATAAACGGTTTTTTTTTTAGATTTTTTTATGGAATATAGTGGAGTATAATTTTGCCCCATCTATAAGAGCATGCTCTTATATGCATAGAAATACAGTATAGGTTTCACACACCATCATCTAACCCATCTGATCTAACCTTATCTTTTAACAAAAATCTGTCCTCTTTTAATTAATGTTGTTTTTGATTGTTAGACAATTTTCTGTGTTGAGTGTCACTACAGATAGGTTGAAAGAACTTGAAATTACTAAGATGATAAACTAGACTGGAAAATCAGCTTTTTTAAATGAATATAATAGTTGTATGTATTTATTTATGTATGTATGTATGTATGTTTATTTTATTTTATTTTATTTTATTTTTTGTTTTGTTGTCAGTTTTTAATTTACAAAGATGAATTAAATGAAAACTGAAAAATATAATAAACCTTTTGATTACTTTAGTATATAGCCAAAAGCCCATAGATTTAGTTTGTGTATATAGTGAAAAACCCCTACTATCAATCTTCAATACAATCTACATNTAAGTAACAATGGAAGTGTCAACAATGGAAATGCTACGTAACAATGGAATTGTTAAGAGAAAGCGACGTGCAATACGCAGATGCAGTTTTTTTCGTTTTTGCGGGAAATCGAACATATTTTTAGACCCATCTAAAAATTCTCTAATTAGTCTGGAAACAAGGGGACCCAATTCTTGCATTCTGTGAAAACGGGTAAGGTTGACTGTAACGTAATAATCTTTATCTTAGTTATTGTTACTTTTGCCCGAGCAACGCCGGGCCCACCTGCTGGTATATATATATATATATACAGTGCTCTTTTACTAAAGATATTAATACCAGTATGCATGCATGTGTAGTTCTGCAACTATAGTTAAACTTAAGTTTAACTATAGTTGCAGAACTACAACCTGTAAACTTCCAAACTTGGAAGTTTACAGGTTGAATTTTAGATTTTATTTTTCTTTAGGAAAAATCTTTGTAAAGGTAAAGAATTTTGTCTAGTTTCAAAACATAAAAATAAAACTTAATTTAATTCTAAATTTTTTTTTTTTTAATTTAACATTTATTAGCATGCATGAGAAAATATGTCAACTTTGTAACAAGAAAAGATTCTAAAATTTAATCAACTGTGGAATTGCTGACATGTTTCATACTTTTGGTTAAAAGATTTTAAGTAAGATTCATTAATTAAGAAAAAATGTTCAGTCTTGAATGTAACTAATTATTTAGAAATAGTTTTTCATTTCTTTATTTAAATTCCTAATCTTTGTACATAAAACTTAATTTAAAAATTTTTTGCCTCCTTTTCTATCAAGTAAACTGTCTTAGCATTTAAAACAATCATGCATGATTTATTTATTTTTTTCACCTATAATACTATTCACTTTAATTATTTGCAAAATTAAATTTTAGAAACTTAATGGACTGCTGAAACTTCAGTTTATTACAGAGTATAGTACCTTCTTCGTCCTGGCCTATATCCCAGATTATTGGGGTTAGCCCGGAATGTCAATTTATGCCACGTTGGTTTCTCTCTAATTGTTTCTTCATCCACTCCACAGTCCAGCATATCTATTTTTACACATTCAATCCACCTCTTCTTAGGTCTTCCTCTACCTCTATCTCCCTGTACTTTCATATTTAGTGCCTTTTTTGTTACATGTTCCTCATTCCTTCTCACCAGATGTCCAAACCATGTCAGTCTGTGGCTTTTTATTTTTTGTGAGATAGATACTACGTTTAAACTTCCTCTGATGTAATCATTTCTAATCCTATCCATTCTTGTGACCCCACACATCCACCTCAGCATTCGCATCTCTGCCACATGCAATTGCTTCTCTTCGGTGGCTATCATCGGCCAGCACTCGCACCCATACATAAGCATGAGTCTGATGACAGTTTTATATATTAGCCCTCTTATTTTAAATGGCATGCGTTTGTCACAAGTTATTCCTGTCACCTGTTTCCACTTTAACCAACCTGCATTGATCCTCCTAGTAACCTCCCTATCAATGTTGCCATCTTTCTGGAGCAGAGATCCCAGATATCAGAATTCAGTACTTTCTGGCAATGGTATTCCATTTAGTTTTAACACACCAATACCAGGGAGACCGTCAAAATTACAGAACATATACACCGTCTTGGTTTGGCTGATTTTCAGTCCCTCATTTTCCACCACTTGTTGCCATTTGTTTAGCCGTCTCTGTAATTCTTCCCTGCCCTCATCAATGAGGACTATGTGATCTGCAAAAAGCACACACCAGGGTACGTCCTCTTATACAGCAGATGTTATCACATCCATAACTAATAGGAAGAGGTATGGGCTGAGTGCTGACCCCTGATTACAGAGTAGAGAGAGAGAGTACAGAGTAGGGTTTCTCATTTCCCGGGAAATTTGCCTCCAGCGGGATTACGGGAAAAATAATTTCTTTTCCCGGGATCCCGGGATGAGGTAGTAAAATAGAATTTTATATGAATAAAAAAGATCATACAGGAATATCATAAATTTGAATAATTTAATTTATTTTCTAGTAAGTAACTAAAAGTGTAGGGCCAATCTCACCCATACGGACACGTTAGACTCAATTAATTTATATTCTCCTACATTATAAGATGAAAGTAAAATAAAGCGTTTCATTGGGAGTTTTAATGATTATGAAAAAAAATACTATTTTACTTCTAAAGATGAAATAAAAAATAAACTAAAGTGCGATGAGTGATATTTACTTTCAGCAAGTCTCCGCTGTTCAATGATGCGCAAACACAATACATAGATATTACATGAACTAACAAGTAGAGACTTGTAAAACATAGGTAATAATATGCAGCAAGAAACCTCCAGAAACCTCTCTCTTAGGTGAGTCTTCAAGATGCAACTTTTCGTATAATAAATAATAGAAAGAAAACCTTACATGGTAAATTATTATTGAAATGCGAGATTTCCCGGGAAAATTAAATTTCCCAGGATTTTTCTCATAGGGAATAAACGGCGAGAATCCCGGGAAAGAAACCCTAGTACAGAGTATAGTACCTATCAGCAATAAAGACAGAATTGTAACATATTATTAATAATATGTTTAATAGTGTAAAATTTATGTCATAAATAAATATTAGATTAAAAATTTATAATAATTATAAATAAAAGGAATTAAGGGGAATGGAAAACCTGAAGTGGGGCTTCCTTGGGATCCTGAACGAGCTGTATTATATTATTTATTAATTAGTTTATATTTATTTTATTATAATGTAGTTTACCTTTGCATATCAGTGCTGATCAATATGTTTAATTTTAATCAACTCTATATCACACTGTCAACACTATAATGTAATTAAACATCAAAACTGTGACAGAGGCAACTGTGTTGATATTTTACAGCTGTGTTTTTCAACCTTTATCTCACGTCACACTTGAACCTATAATTAAATTTCTGCAGCACAAATTTCCTTGGAATAAATCACATGATTTAAAGTTGTGTTTGTAAACATTCTGTCATCATATTACTTGCCACTTAACCTAATTATTTTTGTCTATATTTTTTATGAATTAAATAAAACAGTATTATTTTTCCTTAAAATAGCAGTAACTTACAACAATAGTCATTTAAATTAATAATTTTCATTTACATAAGAAAAGCAATTAACATTAAGTCTTAATTTACATTTAACAGTGGCATGATAATTGCCTTTAGAAACCTGCCCAACATTCTGCTATTTCTAAGTTAAAATAATTTGAACTAACTATGGACAATTATAGATACATTTTTGATTAAAAGAAAATTTCATTTTAAATGAAATAATCCAGTGTTATGCACATATAATTTTGCTTGTGAATATATATTTTTTTACATTATGTAAATGTTTATTTATTATAACAATGAAAACCTTGTATAATCAATTTAAAGAGGATTTAATTTTGATTTACAGTAGACCCCCCCTATAAACGGGTCATATAATACGGCAAAAAAATTGCAATCGTATTCGTATAAACATGCTAAAAGAGATTTGTATAATACAGTAAAATGTCATCGCCGACTCGTTTCGCGATAGACTTGGTTGAATCTAGACCAATAGTGGATATTGCACAAACTGTTGAGTTTAAACGAGCAGTGGACCTACTAAAAACCATTTATTATTTAATGGCCATAAAAATTAGATTTATATTAATGATGTCTCCAAAGTTCAGTAAATTTTTCGCAGAAAAATAACTTATCAGGAAACACGCACCTGCCGTTCGATGCACCGCTCCACGGCGAAAACAAGCTTAAGCAATGGCGTTGTCGAACGGTGCACACTCAGTAAGTAATCCTACAATTTTTTGTTTATAGCATAGTTTATATGGATTATTTCCAAAAAATTATGTGTTTTGGAAATGTTGAGTCAAATTAGTCTAGAATCGATTAATTTTATGGAAGGAAACCTTTCAAACAGCCGTAGTCCCTAAACTGTACACATGCCGGGCTGTGATTGGCTCATGTATTTAAGTGATTGTAAAACACGTAATTCATATAAAATGGAACGTATCTACCGTATTATAGGGGGTTCTACTGTATTATTCTTTGGTCTTTTGAAAATAATTTAATAACCTTCAAAAATTTTCACAGCACACCTGCGATCCTCTCATGTCTCATGCTCAACTGTGGCATACCAGTGTGTCACGGTTGAAAATCACTGTTTTACATTGTTGAGTCCAACATAGCCATTAGGTTTACAAAACAAATTGATTAATTTTTGTATTAATAATGCATATAAATTTTTGAAATTTTGAATATCTGCAGAATTAAGTTATTAAAATTTTTCAGTATTAACAGCTTTAATAGCTGTTAATGCTGTTATTATGGTGTTGACCAGAAATTAAGTTGTAAGTCTACTTAAATATTAAATAGATATACAGTGGTGCATCGTATAACATACGCCTCGAACAACGGATTTTCTGCTTGGCTGTTACGTAACTGGAGCAACGGACTGGTTGCGAACAACGGACTTTCCGTTTGGCAGTTACATGAGGCGAACAACAGACTTTCTGCAAACAAGTGCGAATGATGTTTCCACTCTTTTGCTGTTGCCAATGACAATCTGCTATTTTTATAATATATTAGTATTATTAGTATATCTGAAGTACAGAGCTCCCGTTGGGATTCGGCTTGCTCCCTTGTTTATTACATATATCACCTCAGTGCAAGGTATTTACATTTATTCAAGTGTTGTTCAAATCATGGCTTCTAAAAAAACAAAGGTGATTTCAATTTTAATAAAACAAGAAATCACCAGAAGGAGTGATATGGATTTCTTTGTCAAATGGGGAGAGGTTCAGGAGTTACGAACACTCACTATCCAAACACAGCTGAGGCCAACAGGATCAATGATCTCTACAATGACACCATTGCCCATCATTTCCTACAGGTGTTGAAGAAGAGAGAGAAACAGACCACCTTGGACATGTTTTTCAAGAAACCAGCTGCCAAAAAACAAAGGATGGAACAAGAGGAGTTGACCACTTTGGACATGTTTTTCAAGAAGCAAGCTGCCAAAAAACAAAGGATGGAACAAGAGGAGTTGACCTTGCAAGCTCTGGTAGCCTCTCCTGAATCTGACTCTGATTAAAAAACAATAAAAAGAGACCTGCTGCAATCTGTATCTATATGAATGTGTGAAGAAAGTGTTCCTCCACATCCTCCTCACATCTGACTACCCGACATAATTGGTGACTACTCCAATTTCATTTTTTTTATGGTACAGTACAGTTATTTTATGGTACGGAACGAATTATATGTTTTAACATGTATTTCTATCGGAAAATGCATTTCATATAACGGACTTTTCATTTAACGGACGTGCACCTGGAACAGATTAAGTACGTTATATGAGGCACCACTGTATATTCCATGTAATTTTGAAACTTCCATCTTCTATGCAACATTAAAACATAACAATTATTTAAATAAATGTTTACATTTCGTTGTTTGCCATGAAAAATCTTCTAATGTGTTAATGAATGAATATAACTGAATTTTATTGAATATAAACCTATAAAGTGATGTTTTATATGCTCCAAAGTTTTTGTTTTGTAAAATCATCTAAAATAGTATCAAAATCCAGCTGGCTTGCTTCTTGACTCTCAATCGACATGATCACTAAACTGTTTAATCTATTCTGTAATTTGAAACTATTTTAAATATATAAATTATGATGTCCTGCAGGGCCCTTCCAAGTGTGGGGCCCGATTGGCGGAAATCGCTCCAATCGCTTCAAATCCGGCCCTCGCTGAAATAATTTTTTTGTGTAATTTTGATAAGTAATATCAATTGTGGCACGAAGATACAAACTTAGTCCACAAGAAGTCACACAGGGTGAAATCCTAGTAACTTTGGAGACCAGTGAAGGAGATGAAAGTGAGCTGATGCACAGTTCCAATCTGATGATGGAATAAATAGCTCTTCAGATCAAGGGTGAATCCTGACCAAAATTTTTGGGCATGCTGAAAGTTATAATAGGAATAATAGGCCTATCTCTAGCACTAAACAATAGGCAGAAACATTATTTGTTGTGAGTAAAAAAGTATGGACTATTATAAAGATTGTTATATCTACACATGAAATATATTATAAAGAAAAAGTATTAGAAATTTATGACGATAATTCAATTTTTGTGGGCCATTGACACTGGGGGCCCAGGGCTTAAGCCCTATTAATTCTTATGTAGATCCGCCCCTGTACACAGTACATGTATGTTGACTGGGTACTGCAAGCTTTTGATACAATCTGACCATATTAAATGCTTCGAATGATGTCATGCGTGCGCACTTGTTTGCTGTGGAAAACCTCCACACAAGCAAGCAATCCAGTTCCTGCAAGCATCTCACTGACTTAAAATGGCTAGCCACTAGCTGCCAATATAAAAGGAAACACAAATGATAAAAGAGTTTACACATTAGAATAAATTATTATTGGCATATTTGTTCTCATATAAAAATATATTGACAGTCAAAACTTTCTCTTAAGCATGCAGTGCATGCTAAGCAATCCTAGAGAATTCGCCCCTGCTTCAGATAGATCTGCATATTACAATGGTATTGGAGAAGGGTTCAATCTTGTTGGAAAATCAAGTCAATTAATTGCTTTTTGAAATGTCTTTGCAAACTTAGGGACCCAGAAACATTTTCAGATTTTGATTCTACCTATCAGACATCTGAAAATGTTTGTGCAATTTTGAGAAATTGTAACCACAAGTTTTCAAAGTTGACTGTGTTCTTGGCTATACTCCTAACAGCTACTCTATCCTCTACAAATAAAATTAGATCTGGAGTTGTGAATATTAATTATTTCATCAGTAATTAGTAATGTATAAATTTCACTACATAATAACTTTTAACAAATATTTTCATTTATCTGTGAACATCTCATGAACTGAAATTTGTACATTTATGTTTTTAGCAGAATGATATTTTTACAAAATGACACATTGGAGCATGACAAGTCTTCAAGGATTTTTATTCTTTAGCAGAATCAGATGAATAAATTAGTCATGCTCAAAGAACTTAAGTTTGAGTCCAGATCAAGCCCATATAAATATTTACAGATGATCTGGTTTGGGTGTATTGGTCTGTTGCTCATCACTTAGTTATTTCATTGCGGGCTTGGTTGAACTCATAATAGTTATGAAATAAAAATTATCTTTATGATCATAAAATGGTAAAAGTGTAAAATAATCCTGTAATGATTCATGTTGATTGAAGATTTTATGCCACTTATTATTTTATTTCATATCAATGAGCATTGTTGCAATTATGCATTTTTAAAAAGTTTAAAACATTTCAAAGTTGGAACAGTTCCTCAAATTAGAAACTCATTTAGTCCTTTACAGTTTAGTTTAAAAATTATTTATGGTAGTTTTTCTCAATAGTTAAAATCTAATTTGTGAAATTGAGTTTTTTGATATTTGATATCCTAGATGGATTTTTGCCTTTGATTTTATACACACATTCCAAGACTGTTCCAGATAAACAGAATGTTAGATCACTTGAATTAGCAGTATTATTAATAGCTAGATGTCTTAATTAATTAATTTTTTTATTTATAAAGGCAGGAGTATAGTAGTTTGCTTTTTTCAGCTCCTCCAATTAATGAATTGATATAATCTCTTAATTTTCAATTTTTATTTTATCAGCTACATTATTTACTAAACTTTAAGTTATTTTGTAATATTTTATTATTCTAAAGTTCCTCTTATAAAAAGTATTTTAATAAATATCTTAATATATATTGTTGCAACCTTCCGTATTTGTTGCTCATTCGAATGTAAGAAGAAATTTTCTAAATTAATGTATCTTTTTTTAATAACAAACTTATTATAAATTTAATCTGCTTCATATACAATAAAAAAACTACTATATGTATAAACAAAAACTATTAAAAATAGTGAATAAAAGTTTAATGATTTGCCAAAAAATTATTTTAAAAATCACTATAAAATCAAAATATTACAAAGTCTATCATATAAATCTTAAAACTGTATTGTTTGAGTATTTGCATTTCCTGCATTATTAATCATGAAAAGAATTTTTGTCAGAAAATTACAGTTGTTATGTGAAAAGCGTTAATTGTTATGTTTTTAAACTTGATTCAAATTTATAAATAAATGAAAGAATTAATTTTTATTTTAATCTATAAAATAATTAGTAATTAACATTCAAGATATAAATCCTAATACAAACTATACATATTTATTCAAATAGAAATTAAGTAAGAAAAAGTTTCTTTTAATCCCAGATGGGTTTAAAAAAAATGAACTTTTATTTCATGTTTTGATAAACGTTGGAATGTTGTAACTCAATGCTTCTCAAACTTTAAAATTGCAATTACAGTAAGACCCTGCATAATGCGCGGGAACGTTCCTAGATGACAAAGCGCTAAACAAAACAGCATTAAACAAAGTCATTTTAACATAGTAAATAGGGAAAGGGGAATATACACTCAAAAGTAAACAGATTTTACTTTAATTTTAAGTTATTTTTATATTAATTTGCATAATAATATATGTTAAATAACACACAAATATATGCACACAGAAATGTAGAATTCATTTTTTGTGATAAAGGTCCTAGGCCTTCTGATAATATTCTTGATTTTTTTACAATGTCATTTTATTTATACATATTTACAATGTCTAGTGTCATTTGTCATTTTTTTCCCTTTTCTCAAGCAAATGTCAGTAGCAAGAGATTGCTTTCAAAATGTCTCGTCTTGCTTTTGCTCTCCTTTCAAAATCTAATCTGAATCATTCGCTGCAATGATTTTGGTTATAATTTTCAAACTTTTACTAAGGAAATCTGTAGAGAAATTCTTTAGGTTCTTCATTTTCAGAATCACTATTTTCCAGTTCTATATGAATTCCTTGTTCTGCCAGTTCTTGAAGGTTGTCATTGGTAAGGCTCTCACCAGAAACTTGCAGAAACCAGAAACTTAACTCCTCAATATTCTGCTCATCTACATCTCCTAGTCTTGCTGTATCAATTAGGTTGACAATTTGGTCGACCTACAATTGGCTCTTCAAGAATCCTTGGATACTTCTGGCCATAACTTCTTCTACACTCTGTTCATGCATTTATCAGTTAATTCTTGCCAAGCAAAGTTGATATTGCCTATGGCATCCATGATGTTATATTTTTTCTGAAATTGCACCAAACAAATATAGATTTAAAAAAAAATGACAAATACCATCTTTTGCCGATTGGTTTGTGTTTGGGAATAATTGTATTATATATGAATCAATGAAATATCACGATAATTTGAATAAGCGCAAATTTTGAGGTTTTCTTTAGGTTTCGAGCAGACCATGTTATATTGAATCAGCATTAAGTGGGATCTTACTATAAATTTCTAGAATGACAAACTGCATGATCTACCTAGTTTTAATGGATATAAGGGAGAAATTTTTCAATTTAATTAAATTAAATTTATTTTTTATTGTATTACTGAATATAAACTGATCTATTATAAGATGTGCAAGCATTGGTTTGCAGCCCACTATTTTGGAAACACTACTCTTACTACTTAAGATATTAAGATGCAATTACCTTTCTAATAAAACAGCTTTACCCTTAAAAACACTGATAAAATTGTATTTTTTTCTGTTTCAGTATCTTTGAATGGCTGTAGTAATTATATTTTATTTACTAACAATATTAACTGTTCACTTAGTTTATGGAGAAAAATTTTTCTCATTTTGAGATTGAAAAAAGTCTGAAATTATTAAAAATAAATAAATAAGATTTGCAAGATTTCTATAAGTGAAGAAATGTATCATTGAAAACAGTTTAAAAAATTTGGTATGTTGAAATAGTTTTCAAATGTTTATGAAACAATTTAGCACAGTTACACAGTGCTGTTCACTACACTCTATATCAGTGCTGTTAATTGATGATTTATAAAAAAATTTTTATGACTTATTGTCAGAACTGTTAAATATTAAAGGCATTCAGGTTGTTTATCCTTAATGATTACTTTCAACACATTTATTGTAAATTTTCTATTTTCATAACTACAAATTATTATTATTGATAGATATTACATTAGTAGTTACTAAAACAATTGAAGCATAGATGTTGGACAGCATTTCTCTAGATCAAAGCTTCCCAACACTGTTGATCACTAAAGAGTCACTATTGACCCTTTAGGGGTTGATAAAAGTTTGAGAGGTGGATTGTTAAAACTTTTCCAATAAAAACAAAAATTGTTAAAAAAGTATTAAAAATTTTACATAATTTTTTTTATCAAATAAATTTAGGAAGATATGAATTAAAAATTATGTAGGAGGACTTGCTTATATATAATAATGATGGAATCAGCAGAAAAAAATTTTTCTTAAAAAGTGGTCAGTCAATATATGAAAAGGTTAGGAATCCCTGCACTAAATATAAATCTTATTCTGTGTCATATTTAAAAATTTTTCCAACAAATTCTAATGTAAATTTGGCTCAATCTTCAGGATTTTTAAAAAGTTGAGATTGCAATGAAATGATTTCCATTAAATGGCAAAATCTAATTTTAATGACATTCATATTTTTATGAAAAGTGATGTGTGATGAAAGTATTATATAATAACATGAAAGAGAAGCATTGCAATAATTTGATTTTAAATTTAAAAAAGATTTTTTTTATCAGTTAGATAAACTTAATTGTTTTCATTATTATAATTTTATCATAAGTGTAGTTCATCACAGATTTAACAGAAAATAAAATTAAAATTGTCTTAAATATATATTCTTTTATTCAGTTTCTCAGTTGCAATTTAACTAATAAGACAGATGACATAAACAAAGATACTGGAATTAAATTTATAAGTAAGGCTTATATATTTACTTTTTATGTTCATTTTCTATACAAGTATAAAAGTATAACTGAGAGAATTTGAAATGAGATAGAATGTATTTCTTTTTTTCACTTTATTGCAAATTACATATTTTTATAATGTATGAATTAGAATGGACCTTTTTTCTTTAAACAAATTTAATAATTTAGTTATTTCATTTCTTTGTTTTAGTTTCATGGATTGTATAAAGATAACATTTGAGAAATTGGAAGTTGAAACAATTGTAAATGAAGTTATTTCTCCAACATGTGGCGGGGTATCTGTTTTCATAGGAACAACAAGGGATAATGAAGAAGGTAAAAAAGTTTTGGAACTACAATATGAAGCATATGATGCAATGGCATTAAAAGAAATGAGAAAAATAAGTAACGAAATGAGGCAAAAATGGCCAGTTAAAAATATTGCAATCGTTCATCGGAAGGGTACGGTACCAGTCGGTGAAGCCAGTGTTGTTGTTGCCGCATGTTCTGAACACAGAAGGGAAGCACAAGAAGCAGTCATGTGGTGCATGGATGCTTTGAAAGAAAAGGTACCAATATGGAAAAAGGAAATATATGAAGATGGTTGTACTTGGAAAGAAAATAAAGAATGCCCATGGACTAAATGAATTATTTACATATTTTTCTGTTTATTGTTCTTCAATCTTATAAGTAATTTGTTATGGTAAGATATATTTAGTGTTCATGCAGAATGTAAGTCATTTTAAATAGATGTTAAACTGATATTTAAGTTTTCAAAATGTGAGTCATATAAAATACTACTATTTTCAAACTAATTATTTATAAATTTTAATAATAATTTAAAATTGTATCTCAGGTTACATGTGTGTGCCAATTAAAACATATATATTTTTTATTTTTCATATTGCATACTCAATGCAATATATGAAAGGTCAGCACAACAAGCATTTTTGTAATGCTGTAATGGAGTCTTTCAAATATTTAAGAAATAATTTTGCATTTAGTAATAACATTACCAAGTTTGATTTGCACAAAAATTAATGTAAGGAAAGTTATTGCAATATTTTAAATGTTGTCTAAATTTTCTTATTTATTAAAATCGTTATTAGTCTAACTAGATTATAATTTGTTATAATTAAGTTATACATCAAAATTATATAAAAATCAAAATGAATTTGAAATTTTCGTTTTCATGTGAATGAATTAATTTTTTAGTAAAATTATAAAACGTGTTGTTGATTGATACAATAAATTTGTTTTATTCTATTATAAAAAAAGTTAATTTTAATGCTTTAAATTTATTCCTAATTAAACTTAATACTTAAGTACAGAATTACAGATACACTACATAAAAAAACTAGGAGAAAAGTCCCATGTTGCATGGGAAAAAAATAAGAATAATAAACATTAAGATTATTAGATTATTTCGTACTTCTAATTATTACCTTATACTCTTATTATACCTTATATTTTATTATAGTATTTAATTTACATAATTATAAAGGTTATCTTACATAAGGGTTTATCACACCAATTGTGACCAATCTAATACATTTAAAAAATTCTTTAAACTGTGTACAATAGAGGAATAAAGAATTTGAAAAATGTCTCAGATTGGTCATTTGGTATGATAAACCCTTATGTAAGATAACCTTTGTAATTATATAAATCAAATATTATAATTAGTGTTACAACGAATAGTATATTCGGCCTCAGGCCGAATACCGAATATTCGGCCAGGAGCGTGGCCGAATAGCCGAATATTCGGCCAAACTACTCCGCTTGATTAAGGCCCTGTACACACTAGGCGTTTTTCAACGAGCGTTTAGCGAAGCATGCGCACTGGCTCGGTTTGGAAATGGATGTGGAAGTGATTGCTTGTGTGTGGCTCCTCTATCGTCGCTATAAAAGACGACGGCGGAGGCAAAGAGAATTTTGGGTGCACCCAATATTACGAGATAGACTGACGCATGAAATGTTTGCGACGTTGTATCCAAAACTAAGACAAAATAAATTCAAGTTTTTTAATTCTTTTAAAATATCTATAAAATCCTTTGACGATGGTTGGTCTCTTTTAGATTTCATCAGTATCGAAATGATCGTTCTCCATTTCAGCACATATATCTCAAAGCGCTCGGCTGACGCACGCAAAACGTGCGATCGCATGTACGGTAACATGGCAGCACATATATCTCAAAGCGCCCGTAAAGCGCTCGCAAAACGCGCGTTTAACGCGCGCTTGGCTTTTGAGTGTGTAGGGCTACATAGAACTCTTGGTTCTTTTAAACGCGCGTTGAAAAACGCCTAGTGTGTACAGGGTCTAACGCACGTACGAAAATTGGCGCGCAAATAGCATTATGGCAAGGACCCTGCTCTCCATTGTACCGCTGTCACTACGCTTTGCCAATCGCGTTAATTCTCGACAGTTGTAGCGGACGGACAAGAGCGTCATGGAAGTATGTGATAAATGATATCATCAAATGTGAATAACAATGAAATGACCTATACGTGTAAATAACGGAAAAAGAACAGAGAAAGACCGCGAAGTGAAAATGTGAAAATAAATATGAAACTGAGTTGATAACATAATCGAACAAGTCGAAGCAGCTAATTGGCGCGAAATTTGCGGCCGTCAATGCCAAACAATTGTTGTCATAGACTTCGGATAGCTAAATGCTTGTAATGAAAGTCACTTAGCGTGCACGGGCGAAAGCCTGGGACCGTTCGGGCTACCAAGCTATCTCGAATCTGTGAAATCATAACTGTGACATATACCGACGTCCTATCTGTGTCTTTTCTCCGTTATCACCAGGCTATGAGTCACGTAATTATAAAATGGAAAAACTACGACGGAAAAGTGACGAATCGAAAGATTGTGAGCACGTATTATGATGTATGTACTGTACAGGCATACGTGGACTAGAGCGATAGAGGAAAGAGAAGAGCAAAGACGAGCGCTTAAAAAGGATAGGCAGAGTCAGACCCTCAGATGTGTGCGACGATTCTCGAACGAATATGTGTACGTGTGCTGATATTTGTAATTATAAATTGTAAATAGGTGTGACTAATATTATTTTTTTATTTTGTGCATGTTATAAATAAATATAAACAAACAACACTAACCCGACAACATTAAATCTAAATACCAAAATGATTAATTTACTGTGTTTTTGTTATTTATTACTCCTGTTTTTAGGTATTCGGTATTCGGCCGAATAGCGAAAAATAGGCCGAATACCGAATAGTAGCCGAATATTCGTTACATCAATAAAATATAACAATCAATTATTTATTGTGATATTGTCACATTGCTGGGCTGAAATTTTTAATTATATTTTTAATTAATTTAATTTAAATTATATTCTCTCCACCTCAAATTAGTAGTGGCTTGCCCCTGTATACATCATACTTTTCCTTTAACGGTAGAGTTGTGCAGGCCATCTATCTAACACTGTTCAGAGGAAAATATTTGAATTGAAATAACATTACTTCCAGTTTGCACCGGAAGTTCATATATAGTTAATCGGGGCCTTCTGTCCCTAAAGTTTCCATATCTGGTTTTGTCTTTCATCTAACTCCGTTCTCGAGATTATGAAAGACAGACAAATGACAGTGGGAATTTATAGGTCAATAGTTTTTTTCAAATTGCAGCCCAACAAATATTAAAACTAAAATCATATAAAAGAGTTTGGTTATTTTAGCTTACCATTGTCATGTTTATCGTCATACTCGGATAGTACGAATGGCACAATTTCATTGGTCAAGCAGGCAACCACTTAAAACATATTTTGTGCTCGCCGATAACCTTATATTACGTAATTTTCCTATTCGAATGCCACCATACCGCTGGACAGATAGAATGAAGGGACTATTAAGGAAGGGGGTCGAAGTAATTCGATCAAAAATAATAGTTGATCTCCTGGGTGAGGATAGTCAACGATTACTAATTAATACTGGTCTATTAATATTTGAAAAGTGATCCATGTTGGCAGAGCCGGCCCTACCATAGGGCGAACGGAGCAGCACTCCAGGCGCTAAGTCCAAGGCTGTGTACACAGGCGTTTCGCGTTGCGTTAAACGCGCGTTAGCTCGGCGTTCGACGACCGTTTAGTGGAGCGTTAGCACTGGCTCAGTTTGGAAATGGACGTGAAAGTAATAGCTTGTGTGTGCCTCCTCTCATCGTCCTTATAAAAGACGATGGCAGAGGCAAAGAGAATTTTGGGTGCACCCAATATTATGAGATAGACTGACGATGGAATGTTTCTGACGCTGTATCCAAAACTAAGACAATATGAACCCAAATTTTTTAATTCTTTTAGAATATCTATAAAATCATTTGACGATGGCTGGTCCAGTAGCGTATCGTGGGTGTCAGCCGCCCGGGGCGGAGGAAAATTTCGACCCCCTTATTTAGGTATTTCAATTTAAAAGACCAAAATTCAGTTTTGTCACAGAAAAAGCAATAAAAAATTAGGTGGTAGTGCAGCGACCTGTTTAAAATAGTTCTATTGGATATTAGTGGTGTACGTGAANACATTAAATCTAAATACCAAAATGATTAATTTACTGTGTTTTTGTTATTTATTACTCCTGTTTTTAGGTATTCGGTATTCGGCCGAATAGCGAAAAATAGGCCGAATACCGAATAGTAGCCGAATATTCGTTACATCAATAAAATATAACAATCAATTATTTATTGTGATATTGTCACATTGCTGGGCTGAAATTTTTAATTATATTTTTAATTAATTTAATTTAAATTATATTCTCTCCACCTCAAATTAGTAGTGGCTTGCCCCTGTATACATCATACTTTTCCTTTAACGGTAGAGTTGTGCAGGTCATCTATCTAACACTGTTCAGAGGAAAATATTTGAATTGAAATAACATTACTTCCAGTTTGCACCGGAAGTTCATATATAGTTAATCGGGGCCTTCTGTCCCTAAAGTTTCCATATCTGGTTTTGTCTTTCATCTAACTCCGTTCTCGAGATTATGAAAGACAGACAAATGACAGTGGGAATTTATAGGTCAATAGTTTTTTTCAAATTGCAGCCCAACAAATATTAAAACTAAAATCATATAAAAGAGTTTGGTTATTTTAGCTTACCATTGTCATGTTTATCGTCATACTCGGATAGTACGAATGGCACAATTTCATTGGTCAAGCAGGCAACCACTTAAAACATATTTTGTGCTCGCCGATAACCTTATATTACGTAATTTTCCTATTCGAATGCCACCATACCGCTGGACAGATAGAATGAAGGGACTATTAAGGAAGGGGGTCGAAGTAATTCGATCAAAAATAATAGTTGATCTCCTGGGTGAGGATAGTCAACGATTACTAATTAATACTGGTCTATTAATATTTGAAAAGTGATCCATGTTGGCAGAGCCGGCCCTACCATAGGGCGAACGGAGCAGCACTCCAGGCGCTAAGTCCAAGGCTGTGTACACAGGCGTTTCGCGTTGCGTTAAACGCGCGTTAGCTCGGCGTTCGACGACCGTTTAGTGGAGCGTTAGCACTGGCTCAGTTTGGAAATGGACGTGAAAGTAATAGCTTGTGTGTGCCTCCTCTCATCGTCCTTATAAAAGACGATGGCAGAGGCAAAGAGAATTTTGGGTGCACCCAATATTATGAGATAGACTGACGATGGAATGTTTCTGACGCTGTATCCAAAACTAAGACAATATGAACCCAAATTTTTTAATTCTTTTAGAATATCTATAAAATCATTTGACGATGGCTGGTCCAGTAGCGTATCGTGGGTGTCAGCCGCCCGGGGCGGAGGAAAATTTCGACCCCCTTATTTAGGTATTTCAATTTAAAAGACCAAAATTCAGTTTTGTCACAGAAAAAGCAATAAAAAATTAGGTGGTAGTGCAGCGACCTGTTTAAAATAGTTCTATTGGATATTAGTGGTGTACGTGAACGCAAATGAATCGTACAAGCAGAAAAAAAGTCAACAGGTTTCGCAGGAATTCCTCGGATGAAAAAGATACTAGTTAACCCGGCGAGCCAATTCCTGGACTGTCCGGACGATAGCACTTTCGTAGGCGCGATGTAAGTATAGATTAGGATGTTTCATCTAATCTTATTTATTGTGAAATTTATTATTATTTATTGTGAAATTTTGCCGCCCCCACTACGGTACGCCACTGGGCTGGTCTCTTTTAAATTTCATCAATAAATAGATCAGTATCGAAATGATCGTTCTCCATTTCGGCCAACGTACGTCCACTCTACCCGAAAGCGCGCGATCGAATGTACAACAATATGGCAGCACATATATCTTAAAGCGCTCGGCTGACGCCCGCGAAACGCGCGTTCTAACAAAAATCTATTAACGCGCGCTTGGCCAGAAGCGCGCGTTTGAGTATGTACACCTTTGCAGAACTCTTGGTTCTTTAAAACGCGCGTTTAAAAACGCCTAATGTGTACACAGCCCAAGGGAGCGCCTCAATGGTATAGAAAATTAAAGGATATAAATTAGGGACAACCAAGGGGGGCGCCATAATAGGATCTCGCTCCATCCAAAAACTTTCCTCGTGCCAGCACTGCATGTTGGATAGACTGTTGTGGCCCCGCATGTGATCGATGTCGCTAACCTTAACGTCCAAAACATCTTTTGGAAATGAGAGAATAATTGCTCTTATGTGATAGTGTTTATATTTTTGTAGCAAATTGTTCTCATAAATATCGCGTTTATAGAAAAATTATTAGAATTACCTGTGGTTTGCAGTGGCGTGCCGTGACATTTGATGATAGAGAAGCTGTGTTTCTGTAAAAAGCCGAAATCCAGGGGCAATCAGTCAATTGCGCGTCAGTGATGGTCTAGGGCAGGCATGGCCAACATACGGCCCGCGGGCCAGATCCGACCCGTCTAATGAATTTATGTGGCCCGCGATTAATCTTTCAATATTAGCTAGTCAAGTCCGAATAGCTCGATGAAAAATTCTGACGCCTAAAAAACTTTTCAAGAAAATTATAATTAAATATAGCTTTGTAAAGAAACGTACATAAAAATATAAAATATTCTTTACTTTTTAAATCTTAAAACAAAGGACTTAGTCTAATAGCTCCCTACGAGTGGCTAATGGATGGAATCGAAGACGGTTGCAGAGCGTGCATACACGCGGACTGCCAAATCCCCAGTGTGCCGATACCGGTCAATGTCAAATACCTCTTTTGTCGCATCACTAGTAAATCTAAAAGGACCCGACAGGGCTGTTGTAGATTTTAAACGTTTCTCATCATAGCTGTAAAAATCTAAATATGTTAAACTTAATAGATTGTCCGTCATTTGTTTTCTAACTAATTCGTTTTAGGACCAAGTGTCCTTAGAAATTTCCAAAATTTACAACTTTTCGGTCACTCTCATTGAACTGGAAAAATTTCTGTCTTTATTACATTAATAATACGAAGAAATCAGTCTCCACTGTACTCGGCTAGAGATGGTTCGGTTAAGCCAGTGTTTCTCAACGGGGGCGATATCGCCCCATGTGGGCGTTTTTCCGTGCTGAGGGGGGGCGATTAGTAACAAGTTATATTTTGGGGGCGAAAAACAATTTTTTGGGCGATAGAGTAAAACATTATATTAAGAATAATTAGATATTTTATTCGTTATATCGTACAATAATTAAACAAATAACATTATACTAGTCACTAGTCTATTCAACGCAGTACGAATTTCGTTAGCCTTGGCCCTCGGCATCGGAATTTTGAAGTGAGGGCGGCGATATTACGTTGAAGAACTGGGTTAAGCTTTTGTTTAAGTAAAATTTCGGCTCTTTCATCAGGTTTTTGTTTTTGTCCCCAATTCCCTAATCGCTTAATTATTTAACTACTTCTTAAATAGAAATAAGTCGAAACCAGTTACTTTGTACTCGAATATTTGTAGTCTTGGGAAAAAAGTGGAAAGACAAATTTATATGACAAACGGATACATAAATCGTAAATTTAAGGAAAATAAATTTTAGAGCTTTTTCTGTACCTCGTGCATCTCTCCCATTCATTAAATTTAGTTGTAAATGATGCTGTCAAAGTAACAGTTAATTTTTTAACATTGTACAAGAATTGTACACACATATTTCTGCATCCCCTTATAGATGTGACATACGAAATCGTAATATCATTGGTTTAACATTGAAATCTGTGAGTAATATAAATTCGAGAGCAGAATAAAAATATCAAATATTTTAATGGATTTTTTAAAACTCCTGTCAACTATACAGAACTATCATAAAAACATACCAGTAAATTCTTATCGGTTGGGTTAAGTTATAAATCTACTCGCGATTCACGTAATCGGGCGAGGGCGGCCAAATATCTAGCGGACAGGCGGCTAACAGCCCAGAACCGGTCCTGGATAGAATTGGGTGCGGTATACGTGTAGCATCCACCCAAGGTCCCAGGCTTCCACCAGCTAAACCGAGTGAGGTTGGTGTTCTGTAAAACGCATGCGCGAATCTGGCTTTTTGGATGCTGACAATACAGCGCTTCCACTCCGCTACTAATATTCGAATATACAATGGCAATCTTATCTTTTATTCACGTGTAGTATAGAAATTTGTAATAAGATACATAATGTGGCTGTAATAAAATATTGTGCGATTATTTTCATATAATTAAAATTAATATATATTTATTTTTTAGAAAATACACGGGAAGCGGCGCTTCCACCGCTTCCAATGAAGGCATGCCACTGGTAGTTTGGTTACACGTGAGTTTTCTGCCGAGGACATGCATTCCGGGAAGCTGGCCCCTATTTAGATGTTGCTAACGTGAAGAAAACCCGAAAAACTCCACGTGACTCGCCCGTTGACCGTGCGCGATCTCACTACAGACTACTAGTGTTCGATGGTTTTATCCACTCGACCACCAGTTGGCACTTATTAGAATTTAGAAAGTACCGTTTACAAATGAAAAAACTCCAGATGTTAGATGTTGAAAATTACTTATAGCTTTTCCACAGGGTAACACTTTCGATTCCACGCAGGCAATGCTATGTGCTACCTGTCTCAGTAATGATATAGGGCGTCTATTTCGCGCTATACCATTGTCGTAGTAATTAAGTGAATATAATGTATTTTTTTTAAATTATATATTTTTTTGCAAAAATTATATTTAGTTTATTATTTTGTTAATTTTTTTGCCAATAGATAGCGCTACGTGTAAATCAGCTAATCTAATGCATATTGAAATTAATTTATTTATAGAAATCTAATCGATGTTTTGGAATGGAATGTACTACATTATGTAAGTTAGAAGTATATGAACGTAACTGCTTAGTTTCGTAATGATTTTTGGAACGACCTAGGTGTGCATAGCGAACAAACAAACTTTACACAAACACATTATACAGACTTGTGCTGATCGGAGAATTATGATTTAATGTTGTAATTACAAACACTATTCAACCATTGAAAAATTCAAACATTTTTGGTCAACATTTAGAATGTATCTTTGTATTGTATTTTATATTTCTAAACTGAAAAATTGAATGACATTAGCCATTGTTATGCAAGGATAATTTTATTTAGAAATTAAAAATTTGAAATTTCTTTAGTGAAGATCAACAGATTATAGTATAAACATACACAGTATATTCTATTTACTAGATAAAAAAATTGTTAAAAAAACGAAAAACCGTCTTTTTTATCATTTTTAGTGATAATTTTGGTCGTTATAGCACTACGTGGCTAGATTTTATTTAAAAACTGTGAAGCATACATCGTCTATGTTTAACTGTTCAGTTTATGATAAAAATTACTTTACAGAAAAGTTTTACCCACAAATACAGTAACTAAAAATATAATTTAAAACAACATATTTACAAATACATACATTTATTTACAATAACTTACACATGTATTTTTGTGTAGCAAGGTGAGGTTCCTAAAATCGAGCCAAAATTGCGATCAATTATAAAATTCCGAAGTCGGGAAATTTCGGAGAAAAAATCGGATCAAGAGCGTGTGTCGGTGCGGTAGACTCCCACAGAAAGGAAAACACTTGTTCTAAAACCAACGCGACTCGGTGATAAATGACGGAGGAAATGTCGACTGAGTGAGAGGGACTTTGTCAGGGTGCTCGTATACAAGAGTCGCGAGATAAACAATCAAGAAAAAACGGGAGAACTAATGACCAAAAGGACATCTGTTGAGTCACGTAGGCCCTAAACCATTTGGGGGAAACAGCTGCAAAAACATCTGGCAAAGCGGTTAAGTTCAAAACGTCGGAGGAAGACAATAATAACGGAGTAAAATACGAGTGCCGACTCCAGAGCTCCGTCGACACCTCTCAGATCTTTCCTGCGACCCGAATCGGTTTCGGTTTCGTCTGGAGACGGAAAAATGACCAATCGGGGTCGGGGAGAAAGGACGGAGGACCAATCAAAAAGAAGGAAGTTCGAAAAAATTACATAATATTTTCGGAAAACAAGGGAACAGGGAGATCAAGTATGTTCGCAAGAAGCTCAAGACCATAGACCATCCTTCTGTATCGCCCACCGGAGGCTCTCCATTTATTCATCGGAACAATATGATATGATATGATATGTTTAAAAGTGTTAGAAGGCCGAACCTTACGGCATAGCCTTTGAAAAGGAAGGATGAAGAGTTTTAGAGGAAATGAGAAGAGGGAAGAAAAGTAAGGAATGATAGGAAAGTGTGAAGTGGGAACCATGGCGACATCGCGTTCCATTTATTGAGTATACTTTAGTTACAACACATGGGACATAGTCCACAGATAACAGTATGGTCAAAATATATACAGAAAATAAGCCCGCACATGGTACTGCCTCTAGGGAGACAGGGAACGCGAGCAATTGACAGCTATGCACGTGGGCAACCGACACAAGCTGCTGAAAATACCAACACGGAATGTGCTGGAGTACAAAAGCACAAAGTTACACACGAAAGAAAAAAAAAAAAAATAAATAAATAAATAAAATATAAATAAATAAATAAATAAATAATAATAATAATAATAAACACGAAAAGTCCCCTGACAGCCAACTCGGCCAGGTTACAATGGGGAGCAACAATGCAAAGAACCCCAGATGGCCAACTCGGCCATAATACAGGGGTATACAACACAACACAAGAGTCCCCCGATGGCCAACATGGCCAGGACCCAGTGGGAGTGGTAACAAGACTGGAATCCCCAAATAGCCAGTTCGGCCAGGTTACAATGGGTGTTCCGAGTGATGCTGACAGCTAGGACGCCCAGAAAATCCTAGAACGAAGGTACCGTGACCCCGGTGCCCATGATGAAATTCTTTAAAGCGTTTAATGTCTGCTTACTCATGAAAAAGTCTTTTGGAGCACAGGGCCAATGGAGGCTACACCTGTACAAAGTCTCGGTGAGGGTCTTTCTTAGTGTCTTAAACTTGGGGCACCTGAAGATTATGTGGTGGGGATCTTCGTCTTCCCCCGAACCACAGTCACATATTCCGTCTCCTTTGTGGAAAAATCTTCTTAAGTAGACACGGAAGTTCCCATGCCCCGTAAGGATTTGGGATAGGTGGAAATCGGGGGTGAAGTAGTCCATCCTTTGTCTACTTGCAATGTCAGGCAGGAAATCATGGGTAGTTCTTCCTGTAGATTCGCTGTTCCATCTGGCTTGCCAGTCCGAAATAGTAAGTTTTTTAAGTTTCTCATGAAGCCAACAGCTGGGAAGCTCTCCAAACACTGGTTCCGTTGATGATCGTGCCGCCTTCTTTGCAAGAAGGTCGGCCCTCTCATTTCCCCGAATGCCAGAGTGGCCCCTAACCCACGTAAAAGAAACTGTAAGACCTTTCACAGATAGGCACTGGAGAAGTGTTACTGTTCGTGCAATGATGTTCAGTTTTGTGTT
>NW_019384454.1:352070-370626 GCF_000671375.1 Centruroides sculpturatus
CGCAGCACTTGAAACAACGCAACACCAAGATGAAATCGTCTACCTTGACATGGCTCCAGGCCAATGCCAAATACCTTTCTTTTATGAGTATGTTTCTAATCCTAGGAGTGACACTCAATATAACGTGCCGACAATTTTCACGCACCTTTCCTCTAGTTAGTGTTGTTGTTATTTTACATTGCTCTTTGAAATCTTCTTTTGTCATCCCCATCCAGATTTGATTTTGTTCGAAGAGTGTTCTAGTGATTTCTTCGTCTTTAATATAGTTGGGAACATGTAACATTATGATTTTGGGACGTCGTCCCTCAGAGACTCTAGCTGTAGTCTTAGTAGCCAGCTGTGGGTCTGCTTTCACAGCTTTTTTAAGGGTGTGCCCATCTTTATGAGACCCCACTCTTAAGCAGACTCCATCTCCCTTGATTTCACGAATAGCTTTTATGCTGACCCCAAGCTTGTGGGGCTCTATTCTTTCCCTGAGAGTAGCAATTATTTCCTTTCTATTAAGACTCTTTCCATCCTCATCCTGCTTAGGGTATAAGACAAGGGCCACTCCCCCTCCTGGGCCCTCTCTATTCACTTTGTTGTTAAGTGTCTTGTTGATATTTTTGGTTGTAGCACTTGGGTTACAGTTTATTTGTGCTATGTCCGCATAAGTAAGCTTCTCGGGTATCGGAGTTGGTGCCATGATGGGCGATTTAGCTCGGAGTTCCCTTAGAACTCCATGAAGTTGGTGGACACATCCATATAGTTTTGTTGATGCGTTTCTTATTTCGCTCCTCTCCTCCCTGTTGGTTCTGGAACGAAGAGTGTCTGGACAAATTTCCATGATCCTTTCTAGAAAGTTTGATGCCTCTTTCAAAATTGAGTCTTCTAACTGCACAATTTCTACCTCAGGTTGAGAGTTCTGAGAGAGATCCATATCGATTGTGTGGAATAGTCTGGCCTGAATGTAGGAACTACCTCCTGTAAATGTGAAGTGAAAAGTCCAAGTCCTTGGACACTAATACACCTGAAATAGCTAATTTCCCAACTTCTGTTACAGCAATACCCAGTCCTGACAATTATGTAATGTGTACCCCCCAGCAAGATCAATCAACAAGAGAGTAAGAGATTATGGACTATCCTAACAAAAGTTGGCCCTATTGCCTTGGAAGATCTAAACCAGAGAATTGTTTCCACTTTTCTTGGGAGTTAATTAAATTAAAGAAATGCCCAAAATAGTCCTCATACTGTAAATCCTAGCTTAAAACGAGAAAAACTAGTAAAAAAGGCAAAAACAGCGAAAAATTGTTTAAAAGAACGTTAAAAATAACTGTTTAAGTCCGTTAGAATACGTTGTAACAGTCAGTAACAGACGAAAAATTTTGAAAATTCGAAAATTTGCAATGTTAATCTACGGGAAAATTTTAAGCACAGATAACTCCTTTAAAAACCAACAAATCGCTACCCCCTTCACAGAGCATTTAGATAATCACACCTTGCGACAAACCCCCTAATGCCACCCCCGTCAGTTTCGTCCCCTACCCTCTAAACCCAATCAAGTATGCGAAAATTAACGCTAATTAACTCCCCCTTATTTAAGATAAATAAGCAATCGACATACCAAAATTAACAGGCTTGACAATATGTACAAGGTGGTAACTCAAAATCAAAAGTTTCGCACAAAAACCCAACTTTCTGGAGCTCAAACAGACCACTCACTTCTCTCCGATGTTGACCATTGAGATCAATTTTGATTTGAGGTGTTTATAGGGAACTTTTACTCTCATCGGAACAATATCCATCAGTGCCCCGGGGACACCTTAAGAGTCACGCCGTGTTCGACGCCCGATGCTGGAACGTTCACGCCAAGTCGATCTAGATCGCGTCTCGTGTTATTGATATGTAAGTTAATTTTATGCTAAAATAAACGGTTATTGCAAGACACTTGTTATCTTTGCCTCTGCAACCACCACCCACATACGCCCAGTCCCGAGGCTTTTCCTGAGGTGAAATTAACTTATTGCCTTTAAATGTACCGCCTTACAGCATAAAGGTTTAGTGAGTGTGCGTTATAGTAATAGGGGTGCGTTACGATAATGTGAGAGAATAGTAAAAATCGTAAAAAATAGCGTTATCTAATTTATGGAAATTTCCTAGTTTACTTTTTTTCACTCTTCCTATACCTTTTTATCAAGCTCATCGTGGGCTCGATCTGGTCCATAATGGAGCGGCGAGTAGTGAGGGACGGAGCCTGACATCTACAAATTACTATACTTTGACAATAAAAGTAACTGTTGTACATAAATAGCTGATTCAACTCATACTGACTTGAGTCAAAAGAACACATTAAGGACCTATTATACAAGAAGCAATACTGTATTGATATAATCCTAACACAAAGAAAGTGTTGGAAAATTTTTATCATCTTGTAAAATAATGATTATTGTCATGGTTATTGTATTTCAATTGAAAGTTTAAAAATTATATTTTTCTAAAATAACGATTTCAATATAATGAATAAAAAGTTACATCCTTATGTTTAGTAGTTTAATGTAGTTACTGTGAAGATTCTTCGATAGACCTATTGTAAAAATAGGATTCGCTTTTTGTAATTTTTTTCATTATTGATTTGAAACATAAATCATACTTACGTTATTTTAAATAGAAATGTTTAACTTATTTAAAATAAAAAATAATTTTAAATTTTCTGAAACAAAGATATTTATTCAGCATATAAAAAGTTGTGGTTTTCCCTCCTGGCTTAGATTTTCATGAGTGCTGGTGATGTATGGCACTTCAACTGCGGATAAGTGGCTGTTTCTGTAGGATTCTAAATTATTTAATGACTGTTAGACCCGATAGAAGTTGCGACTATCCTCATGAATTTTCTGATAGGCTACATAAATCTGTAGGCATCCCTCAACTTTCAGTTGGCCTCGGCATTGGACAGTGCATTTTTCAGATTTCAATGACCTTCCCTTATACTATCTATAATCCATAAATATTCAAAATGTATTGATAACATTTATTAAATTTAATATACATAAATATTTTTGTAAAATGTACTGCATATGAAAATTAAATAAACTATATTATTGTAAGTAAATTCCTAAACAATAATTTTTAAAACAATGAGTAATACTCATAGAGTAAATATTACGTATAGACGATGCGACAGCCGTCCACAGTAGGTCAAACTCTAAGATGGCCGCTTAGTGAGGTTATCATTCAGACACAGGACGATGCAGTGCAATTATAAATAAATTACTGTATAGTTTATTTGGGCTGTAATTTGAAAAAAAATTATAAACCTATAAATTTCCACTGTCGTCCGTTGTCTATCCTTTCTTAGTATCGAGAACAGAGTTACTTATGTGAGAACCCGGACTTTAACAAAAATCTTTTTCGATTTCATCATATCTATTTTGACAACTGACGTTGTTGATTATCCTTTACTACCTGAGAACTTAGTTTGCATGTTCTCGGCGGTGAAAGTGACTCTTTCCCGTAATCCTTTGACCTCCCGGCCGTGCGCTACCGTTTTAATATCGGAACTGACGGCCAAAGGAGGCAGTCGCCGCCTATTCCTCCCCGACTCAACAAGTCATCGCCGTTCTTCAACCAACATAGAACTCTGTGCCTCTGAACACGGATTACCATTATCTCCGAATACGGAATCACCTCGATCACAACGGGAGTACGCCACCGCATCTCGAACGTTCCCAACGTCCCGACCCTCTCCAGTGATAAATCAAGTAACGGACAGTCCGACCTGTTCTTTTAGAGGATCTCAACAAACTCCAGGTATTTACGCCAACGCGCGATATATTTAAACTCTCTTTCTCTCGTGACAACTTACATTATATAGATCCGTTAATTTAATACCTTACAACGTTTTTATCATGTACTCTTTTTCTTTCGAATTAAACGGTTATTAATTGATAACCTAGCATCTGAGTGGTTCACTTCCGACGCGCCGTCTCTCAGATCTTTTCCATCCCGAGTCCGATCACCCACACGCGCGACCGCTCACGTGACCTCACAACAATAATTCTGAGATTAAACAAAAACAGCCCTAGTTGCTGTGCGGTATGTTTTATCCCGACGTAGTCATCACCGAAGCGATGACTACGTCGGGATAAAACACACCACGTAGGGGGCGCTTCGCGCATTATCACACTTAGATGAATGTCGCCCACCAGTGGCCAAGTGGACTCCGTCTCCGCACTTTGCGCTGGACAAGTCCCTAAACACTGGGAGTCCGGTCGTGGGTTCATACCTCGCTCGGACGGGCTGGCCACGTGGAGTTTTCCGGTGAGTTTTCTCCATGTCTGTAATGCCTAAAAATGGGACAGTTTCCCTTAAAAGACCTCCCGGAAGACATTATTCCCGCGCGTACTAGCTAATTACTAATGCTATCCGCTGAATTTTCACTTTCCACGGAGTGATATAGTCACTGTAGCTGATGCCCAACTTGTTATATATAACCAATAACAATAGATGAATGTCGAGACCAGATATGGAAAGCTTAGGGGCAGGAGGCCCCGATTAACAATATACGAACTTCTGATGCAAACCGAAATCACATGAATTGAATTTGAAATTTTTCCCCTGAATGAAGTTACATAGATGACGGGCGTGATTCTATTGTTATTAGGAAAAGTATGATGTATAGGGGCAAGACTACTAATTTGAGATGGAGAACACATATTTTAAATTAAATGAATAAATGAATTAAAAGAATGTAATCAAAAATTGCAGCTCGACATTGTGACGATGTCACAATAAACAATTGTTCGTTATTATTTGTAGAGCACTTTTTAGCATCGACAGAGTCTTCAACAGCTTGCTTGCTTAACAAAGTTACAGCTTCTCTCTTTTTCTTCTCTGGCGCCCCTCGCATTAAACATATTTTAACAACAAAAATAAACGCTACATTATTATTAGTAGTATTATTTATTTATTTATTTATTATTTTTTGAGGTTCGTTTCTCGCTCAGACTATCGTCGTCTTCTAACTTTTTAAACATTGGAAAACTTAATTTTTACGCGTGTTGTCTGTCTAGTGTATCAACGGCTAAACGTCTTAATCCTAAATTTAATATTTATATACGAAATGTCCCTTCAATTAAAAAAAACGTAACTATGTGTCCATATTATAAATGATTTTTACAGCTTTTTAAATCAAAAATTTACTCGAAATTTATCTTGTGTACAGCTAAAGAAACGACTCTAGACGGTCATTTTTTATCGTGTTATCTTTTCACTTTAAACGCAGAATACCTTTTAAATTATGATTGTAAATCTTACAAATTTAAGCGTAAAAAAGTACTTTACAATTATAATTGCTTTAAAAAATAAAGCAATTGCAATTTTTTTATATTACGTTCTTTGCTTGCCAGTTTTTGTTTTATGCTTTATTCTTTATTGTTGGAGTTGTGTATTTTAGCTTTGTTTTTTACTAGGCGGCAGTAATCTCATGCTGTACGACATTACCAATAGAATGTCTCACTAAATAAATTATCTCTTAAAGTTCATGACATTAACATCGACATCTTACTTGTTCGTGATAAACCTTAAAATTATTTAGTGTAATGTGTAATGTTAAGTATCCGAACCTTAATCACTGTAATCGTTCTACGATCTTAGACAAAATTCAAAATAAATGACTATAACCCTTGCATAAAAAAGCTTATTTAAACGATACTTTAAGCTTATTTAAACGATACTTTGCTGTACATTTATCTGAACTATTTCATTAATTGAAGTAAACTCCTATTAAAATTAATTGTGAAAACATACAGTACATTTCACCGTATTGTGCACATTCGAAATATCCTCATTATACGGTCATATTGGATTCTTGACCGAATCCATGGCGGCGCAACCTAAAGGAGTGGGAAATTTTCATTTATTCTACTACTGCGAATTACAGTCTCGACATTGTTCATCTCCCGCCTCCGAATATTTTACGTTGTTTCACGATACTTTCCACGTCTGTGTTTTAATTTATATACATAGATAAAATAACTATAAGGGGGAAAAAGAATTAATGAAGAATAATTGATAGGAAGAGAAAATTTTGTAATTTAAAATAATTTGAAGAAAATAAAAAAAAATTAATATAGACAGATTGCGTTTAAAGTAATTGGACGATCCAGTGAGGCGTCCAGTATCGAATTTTGATACTACGTAGACCCAGTGTTTTACTTTTTTTTTGACATTTTAGATTTTTCTAGTCTACTCGACCTTCCCTTTTAAAAGTATCATTTTGTTTTTCTGTAAAAATATCGATTTATATTTATATTTGTTTAAATAAAAAATGTTTAAATTTATTTATTTTTCTTTATTTCTTGTCTTTGCAAGGGTAACAAAAGAAGTTCACTGCAAAATGCAAGTTGCATCTTTTCTGCTTTGTAAACTGAAAATGTATGCTAAACTTTCTCTAATCATAGTTTCAGCTAGTATGCCATTTTCATAATTTAGCGGAACACTAGTGTTTCGAGGAACACCGGTTAAGAACCACTGTATCAGACCTTTATCCTCCAGTCCAAGTAGCAGTTTCTAAGGAAGAGATCTACGTTGACAGAACTTCCGTATGAAGAAGTTGAAGACCTTTTACATTACACTTAGCCTAAACTAGGTGAGATTAACAATTTCGTTTAGCGTCATCTGGCCTAATAGCATTTTTACTTTCCCAGCTGCTATGTGTAGTACAAGGGAAAGTATTGTAATAGTGTCAAATTTGACACTCCGAGTTTTTTGTAAATCTTCACGTTTTGATACCACCTGAATCCAAAATAAAAAAAAACCGGCAAAATATTCCGTGAATGTGCGTGTTGGCAGCTATTTCGTTTAATGAAGGATGGAGTGAAGATAAAGAAACGAAATTTGGCATGAGGGCTTGTGTATGAGGGGCATCAATACTATTCACTATTAAATTTGGGTGGTGAAACGTCGAGAGGGCGGGTAGGACTTAATAATGAATAAAATCTTCATTAACATTTACACTTTTTTTAAAAAATAAAATTCATCTCTACTCTCAAAATTAAGCTTTTTGCCATTTTATAGTAATTAAAAATATAAAAAGTTTTTATAAAAAAATCTGATAACAGATGGCGTCACACAATTTTATTTTTTGCTTAATGTAAACTTTTTTAAATAAAATTTCATAAAAACGGGAAAAGTTATGCAGTTCTCATTGCTAGATATTTTTAATTTGCCACATAAGCAGCGATCTTATGCATCTGTTGTGATTCAACTTGTAGACTCGTACTTCTAGTTGCAGTTATTTACATTATAGTATTAATTAATTTACTTGCAAATTTTAATTTTTTTAATTGATAATTTACGTAATTTTCATTACATTTTAAATTTAAACGAATCGCAAAATTTTGGATTACTATTTCTCATTTATTTTGTCGTAATGATTCGTATAGCTTCGAAAATAAAATATCTTTGAAATAATAATTATAATTTAATCCTTATTTTTTCAATTTGACTGTGTGCTATATACAGTATATACGGTGTATAAACCATAAATATTTTATATTTTTCACATAGTTTAATTTCAGAAAATGCAGTTTTTATAGTAAATGGCTAGTATTTTCGTCTGAAGAGACACTGTTGTATTTGAAATAAACTATTTAAATGTGAATTAAATGAAATTTGTTTAAATTCATCAGTCACTATATAATTAATTTATAGTTAATGTAATAGGTTACGCGCAGGATAATCAGAATTAATAAGTGAATCATTATTTCTTACTTATTGCTAATGTAATATTTATTTTAATTGAGCCTGTAGTTTATATGAATTTAAATTATTCTTAAATCTGTTCTATTCATTTATTTAAATATTTTCATTCTAAATTCAAATTATAACTTTACTTTTATATCAACATAAACTTCAATAGCCTATTTAAACTCTATACAGTCGTTTCTCTCGAGTGACTGATGTAGAGCTAATTAGTATAGAATTAATTTAATTTTCGGATTTCTCGTTTTTCTTTTATAAACATTAAATTATTCATTTATAAATAATAATAATTATTTTTAATTTTTACAGAATGTTTTTCAATAATTGAAATAATAACAGTACTTATAATTAAAGATTAAAAATAAGTTATTAATATATATACAGTATTATAATGCAAGTGTATGCGTTTAGCCAAAATTCTAAATCAAATCGCACTCATCCATAAAGTTCTGGAGACTGGAACTAATGGATTTCTTATTTCGATTATTATATTAGTCTATATATGATTTTAACGCAAATGTGCATCGTAAATAAATAAACAAATAAATTGTTAATGTTAGGACATGGACATAGTTCAATATTAAAAAATGCAGAGAGATTGCTTATATCTTTTTAAAAAATTCTTAAAATTTAAGATATAATTTCTTTATACAATTTTCTATATTATTTTTATTTTGTTCAATTTTTTAAAAAAATAGAATTAAATAAAAATTAATATTGTATCACAATATTTCTCTGTCTGAAATTATTGATATTAAAATTCTTAACACTATCGGCGAGTTATAGGCTATATATATACAAAATTCACTTGATTAATGGTTATTCTAATACTTCCGAATATTTTAAGTGAGTTTATTTNTTGGACACATTCGTGTATAACCACTCTGAAGTCACACAATTTCCTGTCGACGAAATGTGGGCCACACCCTGATTATCACGTGATAATTTTTGTCGCTAAGCGACGACAGTACATCCTGTGTCCAACAGAACAGACGTAATCATTTTTTCCTCGAATTTAAAAACCTAAATTAAACATTTCGTGATTAAGTTATTAAAATTGGCAAAATTTAATATCTCGTGTTATCGATGTCGGAAATATTCGATAGTAATGGCCTAATATTTAAAGAAAAATCACGGCCAAAGATTTTTTTCGACATTTAGAAAATAATATAAGACCTTGTTATTTTTTGATTGTAGGCTTTCAGGGTATGAAAATTGTATATATTTTGAAAAAATTGTTTTCTAGTTATACAGTACTCGAATTTAGACCCGGCACAAGACTAAAACACACGAGTTTGCGTGATGGTGGTAACTTATAATTCTGTAGTTTTGTGCAATATCACCTCGGGATTTTTTCTGTTAAAAAATAATGAAAGTACTGTACTTTGATTCGGCTTCGAGGCCTGAAAATATCATAAATGAATCCGAAATAAGAATTTTATATCAAATTTAACGGTCGCAAACAAAATTTCGTGTGACTAAAATTATACAAGAACACCGAATATTAAATGCGACGTTTAATTTTAGCATTTGTCGTAAGAGACAAGTTTGTTTCATTTAATATTTATTTTTTAAACGTCAATATTGACTACAAATGAAAATGTGGCAGTTTGCTTCGAACACATCGTAGTTTTACATAAAATTTCGTGCTTTTGATTAAAAGCGATTTATCAGAGAATTCAAATTCCTTTCTCACACCAGCATTAACAAGTTTCTTATTCGAACGACGTAACGCAGGTAGAGAGAGTATAAATAAATAATTTTTTTTTTTTAAATAATCGTTTCATAAATTAGTGTTTTACGTTTCCAAACGAAAAATCCACCGAACAGTTTGAAATTTTAATATCTGCTTTTACTAAAAGTTAAAATTTCAACGTGTTCAAACTTAACGCATCGTATTCTTATCTGCAAAGCTTAATTTAATAAACATAATTATATATGAAATATTTTAAAGTTATATATTAAAACAAATAATTATAATTTACACGTTAATTTAAATTATTCTCTAAGTTCTAATTGATTATTGTCGAAATAAAGTAAACGAATAAAGAATGAATGGCTACACAATTTAGTTATAACATATCAATATAAATGAAATTTATTTAAAATTTAATCCTATTTTTTACTTTATTAGAAGAATAAACAATAGATTTATTTTAAAAATGATAACACATAAACTATATTAAGCTTATTTTTGTTTTTGTTTGGTTTTCTATTGATAGAAAGTTACAACGTAAAATATTCGAATATTCCCTGATTATTAAAGTGAAAATACATTGTAGAAGTTAAAAAAATATTGTGAGAACATGTATTTGTGTAACGAGATTTATAGATTTATCTGTCCTTTTACGTCAATTTTCTATATAATCCGTTTAAAAACTATTGATATAAATATTGAAATAACCTTAAATATACTCAAAAAAGAGAAAAGTTGGGAATAATCTATTTTCTTAATTCGATTTTAGGCTTTTGAAAGTTTGTAATGTGAATTTTTTTAAGAATTATGTTTATTTTATTTTATTTTTATTAGAATTATGTTTATGTTTGTAATTTATTTGATAATTAAAAATATTCTGAAGTATTTAAAGTAACTCGAAATAATATCTTATATTGTAAATCAGATATGTCTTAATATATTTTAAAATTCATGTTTCAGTCATACAGTATTTCTGTCCTAGAGGTCGGGCCTATTANTATGTTTATGTTTGTAATTTATTTGATAATTAAAAATATTCTGAAGTATTTAAAGTAACTCGAAATAATATCTTATATTGTAAATCAGATATGTCTTAATATATTTTAAAATTCATGTTTCAGTCATACAGTATTTCTGTCCTAGAGGTCGGGCCTATTAAGGCTAAATGGATTGATATAAAACTTAAACATTCATCATACTGATGCTTACTTACAAATTGTATTATATATATATAACGGTTTAAAAATGATCCATTTGTATTCTTATCCATCACATTTGTATTCGTATGCAGACTAAAAGTGAGATTAGATTAAACTGAACAAAAAGATTGTTGAAAACCGAAAATGCTTTCGTAGTCATTCGTAAAAGAAATATTCGTGTATACGAAAATGGCTACGAATTAAATATCATTACTTATATTTTAAGAGATGTTTTATGTAATTTTAACTATTTTGCATATAGACTACTTCTTTTAGATACTTATATCAAATGACACAAGTTTTAATTTATCTATACAATTTAGCAACGTTTAAGTTGATAGATTTATCATTTTCCATTAATGAAATATGTCGAAAAATGTCTATAAAAATGTTTATTTTTGTAAACAATTTTACATAATAATAAAATAGATACGTTTATTTTGTAAATTTTTAAAAATTTTGTAAACTTTAAAATGAAGATTAAAAAATTTTCGGTTTTTTTTTGTTTAAAGAGAGAAAAAAAATTCTTTTGGGTTCTTAACCTATTTACGACTACCCGGTTACTGCTTTTTGGACACATTCGTGTATAACCACTCTGAAGTCACACAATTTCCTGTCGACGAAATGTGGGCCACACCCTGATTATCACGTGATAATTTTTGTCGCTAAGCGACGACAGTACATCCTGTGTCCAACAGAACAGACGTAATCATTTTTTCCTCGAATTTAAAAACCTAAATTAAACATTTCGTGATTAAGTTATTAAAATTGGCAAAATTTAATATCTCGTGTTATCGATGTCGGAAATATTCGATAGTAATGGCCTAATATTTAAAGAAAAATCACGGCCAAAGATTTTTTTCGACATTTAGAAAATAATATAAGACCTTGTTATTTTTTGATTGTAGGCTTTCAGGGTATGAAAATTGTATATATTTTGAAAAAATTGTTTTCTAGTTATACAGTACTCGAATTTAGACCCGGCACAAGACTAAAACACACGAGTTTGCGTGATGGTGGTAACTTATAATTCTGTAGTTTTGTGCAATATCACCTCGGGATTTTTTCTGTTAAAAAATAATGAAAGTACTGTACTTTGATTCGGCTTCGAGGCCTGAAAATATCATAAATGAATCCGAAATAAGAATTTTATATCAAATTTAACGGTCGCAAACAAAATTTCGTGTGACTAAAATTATACAAGAACACCGAATATTAAATGCGACGTTTAATTTTAGCATTTGTCGTAAGAGACAAGTTTGTTTCATTTAATATTTATTTTTTAAACGTCAATATTGACTACAAATGAAAATGTGGCAGTTTGCTTCGAACACATCGTAGTTTTACATAAAATTTCGTGCTTTTGATTAAAAGCGATTTATCAGAGAATTCAAATTCCTTTCTCACACCAGCATTAACAAGTTTCTTATTCGAACGACGTAACGCAGGTAGAGAGAGTATAAATAAATAATTTTTTTTTTTTAAATAATCGTTTCATAAATTAGTGTTTTACGTTTCCAAACGAAAAATCCACCGAACAGTTTGAAATTTTAATATCTGCTTTTACTAAAAGTTAAAATTTCAACGTGTTCAAACTTAACGCATCGTATTCTTATCTGCAAAGCTTAATTTAATAAACATAATTATATATGAAATATTTTAAAGTTATATATTAAAACAAATAATTATAATTTACACGTTAATTTAAATTATTCTCTAAGTTCTAATTGATTATTGTCGAAATAAAGTAAACGAATAAAGAATGAATGGTATTAAAGTTGTCGAAGTCCTTTTTACAAATTGTACTCTATTTTTGTAAAATAGTACGTTAAATGTACCGTTTAAAATGCGTATACAATAACAGTATAAATATAATATATACAGTAAAAACTGTACCTTTTTTTTATATAAGTGGAGTTGTAGTTACGCCAAGTAAGTTCTTGACGACTACATTTGACTGAATATATTAATGAACAAGTGAGACACGAGTCTCCTTGTAGATTATTTATTTATTTCTCTCTTTTTTGCAATATATTTAACGAGTTTAATAGAATCTATTAAATTAAATTTTGTATTTAAGTCTTTACCTTACGTTACCTCTAAAATTTCTGCTTCGATGAGAACTTTTCTATTTTCTGTTCGTAAGAACTCAACGAACATAAAAGACTTCAATAAAACTAAGATGGAACAAAATCAAATTCATTTAAATAACAAAAATAACCACTTAAAATATGTATTAAAACGTGAAATAAAATAAACGGTTTAGATAATTTATAAAGCAATACTTCATGTAAATAAAATTTAAGAAAAATTAAATTTTATTTCAATAACATTTTAAATCGTTTTTCTCTTCGTTGAAGTAAATTAACGTTTTTCCAACGATTCCCAAATTATAAAGAGAATAAATCAGTAATAAGAGAACATAAAAATTGAATCAGTGGAAACTTTACTTACCTATATAATTATAAAATAAAAAAATAAAATAAAACGTGAAACGGCAGTGAATAATCGATCGAATCGGCACACAACAAAATACTTTCCTAACGATACATAAGAAAAAAGCAAAATAAAAATAGATTTTGTCCATAAAATATAAGAAATGTTCATAGAACATTTTAAGCGTCGATGTCTATAATGAGGACTAGGACCAACCAAGAATGCAGAGTCGATTATAGAGGCAGTGAAGGCAATTTATAAACGGTCGAATCCATTTTTTTTTAATCAACAATAAAACAGTATTTCCGAGAATTCTAATATTTCTAAAACATTCGCAATTTTTACTCTTTGGAACGGATAAAACTGAAACGTCACACCTCTACTGGTATCTTCTTTTTTCCGATTTTTCAAAACTGGAACAACAATATCTTCGACGAGAAGAGAATGAACGTGCAGCTCTACGTCATATTTCAATCCTTTTCTTATATAAAACGGCTTGTTTAGCTTGACTCTGACGTCCTTGTCTTTGGAAAGAACGAATTGCACATCGTATTCTTCTCGCTCCGATAATTTACCTTCAATCGGACGATATAAGATACGAAATACACCGTCGATTTTATGTTGCCTGACGGAATAATAGCTCCTTTCTTGCCTGACTGGAAAACCGACTCCGACTAAAAACACGTCCCTATTCATGACCGAAAACCTGGCACCAAATAACCGAAGAGGCCTCGACGGAGAACTAAACGACAACGTCTTATATCGACGGCATACGAAATATTCGGGAGGCGAAGTGCGTTTAGCTGTTTCTGTCGAAAATCCTTTCGGTACTTGACTACTTCCGGGTACGGCGAGATTCATAAATACGTTAAAACATTCTTCTATCGTCAGAAGTCCCGATTTAGCCGGACCTTTGCAAAATTCTTCCGCCGACATGGCTAAAAATCTCAAATGAGGCAAGAAAGGATCTAACATCGCTCTTATATTCTCTATTTCGGGCTCTAATTTTTTTCTTTTGCATTCTTGTTCCGCCCACATGAAAACGGCGTTATATAAAGTATATTCCGAATATATGTTGAGGTAGGGTCGTCGAACTATCTTCTCCAGGATTCCGAATGGAATCTTTAGAAACGCAGAAGACGTCAAGACGTGGTACGTTTGTCGATCGATGATATTGAGACAGAGAAAAACCAGAAGATGAGCTTCCATGTTAAGCGCAAATTCGTACACGTCGCATACCGACTTGGGACAAACATTAGCTTCTAGATAACCTATGCATTCTCTCATTAAATGAGGTAAAGCATACTTTTTAGCGGCGTACGCCGTCAGCATCGCATCTTCCACCGTCTCAAGGCTCAAATTATCGGTGTAAGCATATCTGAAAAAAGAAAAATTTGTCTTACTGAAAGTATTCTATTCGACAAAACATAAGAATTTCACTAATATAAATTATATTATATTTAAAATTAAACGAGCATTAAATTTTGTACAAATTATATTTAAAAAATCGTAATAAAAATTTTTAAAGAATATTATACTTTATGGCGCATAAATCCAGAAGAAATTGAGAAATTACAAAATCTAGAATCCTCTCAAGAATTATAGGAAAGAAATCCTTACATTTAATTAAACTTTTCGACTATAATGTAGTGAAAAAATAAATTTTAGTAGAGAAACAGTTAATATAATTTTTATTTTAGCTGTAGGTCATACTTTTAAAAATGGACAATCCTTGCTCTATATTCTAATTCGATCGATGTTTGATGTTATCCTTTAAAAAAAACTTAGCAATATGATATAACGATAGAACGCTTTAGTTGCCATGCCTTTCACGAAGTTTCGTCTATATCGTTTATTAAAGCTAATAATTCGTTGTTAGTCTCCTAATTGGTGTCAGAATACGAATCTGGGTGGAGTAGTCGAGTTTAGATGGATGGTTAGAAGTACAGTTAAATTATAATACGTGCCTCGTTCGACTTAAATTTAGCATTTTGAACTACTATTTAAAATAATGTAGAAAAACGTCATATCATATATTTTAAAAATTGAACATCATGTATGATAAAATATGAATGCAAACGATCGTTAATTTGGATGGTTTGAATAAATACAATTTTTTAATGATTAATTACACTTTTATACTCTCGACAATACCAGAATGAATTTTATGTTTTTAAAGCAATATCTAAGGATAAGATTTTTAATGTTTTTCCTTCTTAGATATTAACATAGCCTACCTAATAAGTAGGAAAATTTGTCTAATAAGACCACGAACTGGCTGTATTCTGTTGTAAAAATCTTCTTTAAAATACTAAAATCTAATAAATATGAATTCTTCGTAAATAACATATACAATTTTAAATTTTATTTAATCGCAATTAATTATTTTTGATATATTTTTATATTAGATGAAACTATTAATATATTCTCTTCTTCTCTTCTTTGGATAATTTGAATATAACAGAAAAATATTGATAAATTTTTAAATAAAAAGGACTTCTTATGCATTTATTAAATTTGAAATAAAACTTTCGACATAAATTCTATTAGTATTTTATTCTTTAAAATTTAAATAACGCATTATTAATAAATAATATGATCTTTTGTTTATAGTTATGGCACATTATCATTTTTATGTTATAGCCGTTTGACGATCTTTTTTATGAGTGTTCCTGCGTTGTCTGTTATGTATAACAGCGAAGTAACATCTATAAAATGAAAAATAAATATTTTAGTGAATTCTTTGAAACAGAGCCACGGGAATTAAATTTTTTGTAAAATTTTAATCTCAAATAAAAGATTTTGAAGAGATATTTAAAACAATTAATTATAAATACACGATTCTTAATATTCTGTTACGATGAAAATCTAACAATTCTTATAAATAACTAAAGTTTCGACAAACCATTTCGTTCTGCTATTTCGTGACAAACCCAATATAATGATGGAACACACCGGTTAAATTTTTAATTTAAATCATTAATATTAAAGTCATACCATTTATTGTTAGATGCGGTTTTGTGACTACAGGCAATTAAAGACAAAGCGTTTTGTAACCTATTTTGCAAAATGTAAATGACAAGGTCGATATATACAGACATTTCTTTGTATCGAGATTTGCTTTCGATTGATTTTATATCCTATTAAAACATTTATCAGTAAAGTAGCCATAAAGCTACGAGGTCAATCGATAATATAATTGCCGCGTTATCCTTGACCATTGCCTTCGATAGTAAAAACTAAAAGTTTATTCTTTTCTATTTTGATTCTTTACAGTAAATGATATTTAATAATTTTTTTTAAATATATCTTATTCATTGCAATAAAAAATACATTTTACGTAATTAAAATGTTTATTATTAGTATATTCATAATAATTTCTACACATATTTTTATATTAAATAATTTATTTAATAATATTTATTAATTGTAATTGAACTAGTACGGTGCCGTAGCATCCTATCGATTCAAATCATCGACATTTATTATAAGCTGTAATAAAATATTTTTGGTAAAATAAGCATACCTTGAAGATTCTGATGATTTTCACTATATATACATATATATGTTTTAATTATAAAACATAATCGATTTTAGTCAAGTGTAATGTAATATGCAATTTTGAAATAATTTTATATTGATTATATAAAATGTAGAAATTAGTAAATAAGTTACATTATATATAGATTTAACGATCAAAAATAAATAGCAATCGTTAGGAATTTAATTAGGAATCCGTTAAACCCATAGACTGTGTACTTAAAATGCGTATAGGCAGATGCGATTAAAAGTTTCTTTAATCAATAGTCATTTGTTAATTTATTCAAATGTAATTTTATTTGTAAGTGATTATTTATAGATTCGGCTATTTTATTTCATTTGCCATTACTATATATCTCGTTACAAATGTTAATTATAAGCTACATATATGTTTAATATTTCCATCTCGATGTAAATTTGCTAAACTCACTCGATTAGTTTTCAAATTCAAATATCAAAACTCTTGAAGCTATCTATAATTAAATCTATGCGGAAAATTCTGTACTGAGTTTAGAATCGAATGTTATTATTGTTCTAGTTTAGTAAAGAAGAACGCCGTATATTATTTGGTTAGTCTCTCTCCAAATAAAAACCATCATTAAAATCCGATAAAGATAAACATTGATTTTCGAGAAAGATTTCAATAAGAAATTTTCTGGAATTATGACAAATGACGCTACACATTTCGATTCCAATTTGACAACATTTTCTAAGTTGTAATATTTGACTTGACAGAATTGTATAAAACTTTCGGTGTACTCGAAATATGAAAAATTTCATCATACTCAATTTTTTATAATAGTTTCTAATCTTGCAAAATTTATCTTATAAAACCTATGTTAATAATGTAGGAAAAACTTAAAAGAAAATGAAAAAAACAGTATATTCAAAGAGGACGAGGAGGACAACATCAGGATACTGGATTAAAATACTTCCTCGATTTTCTGTTCTTTTTGAGTGTATAAACAGAGTAACAAAACAAAAACTTTTATACTTATTGATAACACGATTGAAATAAATAAAATAAATACATTAACTGCATAAAAATACACTTATTAAAATAAAAATATAATTATAAAAAATATACTCACGATACGTTTCTATAAAATAGCGAATTTTTTTTTTCCTTGTTCTGACCAGATTCTTAGGCATATGCATATCCTTATAACTTCCACTATTTGTACAGTACGCGAAATTTAATCATTCAATATTGCATACTGTTTAATATATGAAATATTTTGTTTTATCGACGACTATCCTAATCTTGGCAACAGAATTATAATATAATTTACTCGAAAGCATGCCATAACGAAAAAACAAAATGGCTATTAAAAGAAAGAAAAATTGAAAACAAAGTTTTATTTTTCTATAACTATAGCTACATAAGTTTATGACACATAATTAAAACTGTTTTATATAATACGGTAAATGAACATTTTTATTAAAATTCTTTTTATTTGCTGTCGTATAAGTTATTCAGTGAATATTTCTGAAATTCAGTAAGAAGAAATAAAATTTTATTCGCTAAACATAAATATTAATATGTAAAGCCTTTTAACATCAGAGATATATGGAAGTTTTGATAATTCATTTTTTGTATTAAGGAGGTGTAGTAAAACTTTTTTATTTTAATACATTAAAAGTATACTGAAGAGTGAATAAATATTTAAAATTTTTTAAGTTTATTGAATATTGTTTGTAATTTGGATAGTGCAAATCTTAAATAATATCTTACTTTTCTATAAATATTTATACGTTTAAAAAAATTTATCGCAATATATTATAAGTAAAGCTAAAACAAATAATTATTGTAGCCTATATCTGAATTTTTGATGTCCTCAGAATTTACACTGCGTAAGTAAAAGTAAAGCAATATCAGAAGTAGGATTATATAAACAATATAATTGAAGTGTCAATCATCAAATTTTATTATATATATATATAT
>NW_019384454.1:371322-413966 GCF_000671375.1 Centruroides sculpturatus
AATTATAACAAAACCTGCCAATTCAATATAAATGGAAAAAAAATATTATATGGAATTCAACGAAAATGAAAATTTGCTTGATAATTCAACTACGCTTGTTGGAGAACAATAAAAACACTACACTCAACAAGCCACCAATAAAACTCAACTGCCTAACCTATAATCAAAGTCTCCTTTTAATTTGTTTTTTAAAAAAAGCGCTTGACAAACTTGCCCCGCATGCCGAAGTTGCCCCGATCTCCCCTATATACAGTACAAATGTAAATGACATTATTGATTTTAAAAATAAATCAGTCGAAAAATTATAAGAAAAAATTGCAACTCTATAATTAAAATAGAAGTAATCCTAAAGAATATAATAAAATAGATATATTTAGAAGTAATTTATTGTTTACATAAATAAAATAATAAATTATATATACGAATAAAAATATTTTTAATGTAAATGTTTATAAAACAAAGTTTACATTCAGTCTACATTTCAAAACTTTGTAGTATAACTTCCTTCTTTTACGCATTAAGAATTATATATTACTAGCAGTTGTGCTCGAGCAAAAAGTAAAAACAATAAACCTTAAAATGAAAACCGTATTAAAGTTTGGTTATTTTAGTCTACCATTGTCATGTTTATTGCGATACTCTGATACTACGAATTGGTGCAATTTCTTTGGCTGGCTAGACGGGAATTGATGTTTTTCGTTAGAAAATAGTCGTCGACTTCCGTATGCCCGAGAATATAATTCTAGACGTCCAATTTTTTTCTGATGTTAACTCTAACATTTTGTACAGTACAGTACCATTCGCAGCCGAATATCACATGGTAATCGGCCAACAGATCGAATTTCGCCAAAAATGGACCGAATATTTAAAGTCGGCACCCTCGAAAATCCTGAAACCATATTTTGTGTTGGGTGGTAACTTTGTTTAAGTAACTTTCCTAGTTGAATGCCATCGTTCTCTTGATCGAATAGAAAGGACGGCCTGTTGAGAGCGGAAAGTCGAAGTTAACTGGACTAAAAGTAGTTGTTGACCTCCGGACGAGATGATAATCCTTGAAAAGTTTCGTCACATTTGCTCAAACCGTGTCGAATGGAATAAAGATTAAACTAGCAAACTTTCTTCTTTATATATTATATGCATAATTATAAAATTTATAAGATGTATGAAGTTTCAAAAGTATAAACAGTATTCCATAAACACATTTAACAAAAGATTACAGTTTTAAAGTTTTATTATAATTTTCACATGCAGTTTTCAGAGACGATTATAATCCTGATATTTTTTAAACTAATTCATATTCAAATTATAAAAAAATAACACAACTTACTTTAAGAATATATGGATTATACATTTTAAATTCAGATTACATAATAAGAAGCATAATATAATAAACAATATATCAAAACTATATCGAAAGCACTGTTTTTTAAAATTTTATTTAAGAATATAATTTGTATTATTTTATAACAAAAATAAAAGATCTGATTAGAGAAGATTCCATCTTTGATAAAAGAATCTTTTTCAGATTACAGATTATAAAATACTGTATATCCACCCCCACAATCTTAAAACATATGCATATTTTATCTATCAAAAATTATGTTATCATTATTCCAATAAACATTGAATAAAAATGTTGATTGATATGTAGATTAATGAACAGTAATCTGCAAGAGAATTATAAATATAATTTCAATAGGCCACAGAAATTTATTAATATTAATTAAAAAAACGAAAGCAACGAAGAAAGAAAATAGCGCCAAATCTAAGCTAGAGAGCAAAGAAATTTTATTTATGTTTTATAATTGCGTACGCTTATTTTTAGGCATATTTCAACTATGATTTATTAACTTTATATAATGTTATTATAACTACTGTATATTAACAATCTTTTACAAATTGAATGCATTTTAATAGAAGCATACTTCCTGCCGTTCTAATTCATTTAAGTTATACTAAGATCTACTGTACTGTACTATCTCACAACTTTATTATATCTTATAACCTACACTAACATCAGTACGTATTTTATTTTAATGAATGCCAGCCAATTTCGCTAAAAATAATATACTGCTATAGATTTATTTTATTCTCTTTTAAATATTTTATAAGTGCTCGAATGATGTAATACGACGATTGGAGAGAAGTAACGATTGGCTTCATTATAGGATTAGGTCAATAACATATATTAGGAATGGGAAACGATATTCAATACGAATTACTCATAAAAAGTTGTGACGATCCGAATTGGATTCTAATTCCGATCACTCACTCATAATTTCCCACGATACAGCATCCGATGAATCAATTATACTATACTCTATTGAATAAATAACAAAAGTATTTAATTAATAATTTGTTTCAGATTATTTATTACATACTTTCGTAATTTTTCTTTCATATTCTTAAAATCTGATTAAAGTTTACTTTTTATTGATCTTTATTAATAATTTTCGAATAAATAATTAAATATAAATCATAAAACTGGATTTTGGACATCTGTTTATTCGTAGAACTTAGTTTGGACTTTAATTATGTTAAAATTAAAAGGTATATTTGAATCTATGTGTTATTTAATTGTTAAGGAGAATTTAGCATATCGATACACGCAGGCAATGTATATATAATTAAGCGAAAGTAATCGACAGTATCATTTCGATGTGATGTGAAATGAAATTTTCTAATTATCTTACCGTTCATTTACTCGACATTATGATTTGTGAAGTTCATTACGTACAGAAAGAATCAATCCACATTTTCGAAACTTCGCTAATTATTAACACACTTATCAAAAACATTTTCTGCTTTAATGTCTAAAATTAGGTAATTTCTATTAAAAAATTTGAACAATTATGATTTCTGGAGATATAATATCTTTTAAAATAAGAAATAAAAGCAAATATAATCAGAATATGAATTATTTATTGAATAATAACGAAATAACTAAACAGTAACTCTTTTCCAAACTCAAAAGTAATGAGAATTATTAAATTTAAAAACATTATAATGGGCATTTATTTTTATTATTAAGAATATATTTTACATAGTATATTTATGATATACAAAGTGATAGTTTCTAAATAGATTTTCATTTGTAATTTCTACTAGTAGGCTATTTCTAGTCGTAAATTTCTTATTAAGTTATAACTGTTCTGTCTAATGTATCGATATAAATATTATTAAGAAAAAAATATTACTATAATTCGTTGGAGAAAGTAGATAGATAAGCTTTCATTTGTTTTCCAACAAATCTTTATATTCAATCATAAATCTTTGAGCACAGTTTTCTGCCAAATACAATTAATTTTATCTTTTATAATTCTGTCTTCTTAGTATAATTATATCTAATCACTATCTTTTATCATCTCTTCTGAATTATTGAATTTATTTTATTTTATCCTACGCAAAATTTTAATGTTCTTTAAATAAAATGATATTTATACGTTTGATATTTAGATTCTATTGTAAAAATAAACTTTAAAATGTTAGTAAATGACTCGAAATTTGGTGAATTTTAAATACGAACGGCAAATATAATTATATTTGACTATTAATAACTGTCATAAAATCTATTAACTTTTTTTAAAATTTGGAATAAAAGAATTGTTCTATTATAATTAATAATATTAATATATAAAAATGATTTAATGCAGAGAATAAATAGCTTATTCAATTCTCTCAAGACTCGCATGCATTTAAACATTATTATGCATGTTCATGATTTTTCATCATTAATTTTGAAATTGTTCATATATTTAAGACTTTGCTTTAATCATTTATTGAATTATTTAATTTATTTTGTATTTTTATTGTGTATAAACGGTTCTATTTGTTGACATTTTACGAAATTAAATAGTGTAAGTACCAAATTTCCTCGTTTCTTAGAAGCAATTTCACCCATTTTTACTTTTCTGAAATATTCATGCGTCTTACAATCGATGGCATCTTCTTACATTCAAAATAAGAATCGGCAGTCGTTAAAATGTAGATCGTGTTTCGCATACTTTTCGGATGTTTTCGGCTACATTATTTAACTTAAATATCAGCTGAAATAAGCTTTTACTGATAACGAGCACTTAAACTCTCTTTAATGTTTAAAGACGACATTATGATAAGGCATTAAAACAAATACTTGTTTTATATATAAAAGAGTCTGGAAATTCTACCGCCCCATGTTAAAGGATCTATCTGTAAAAAAATTTAAAATAAAGACGCGCATCATACCTAATTGCACTCTTTTATAGATAACGCCCAGTATTTAGAGTGAAAATTACAGAGTGTTTTTTTTATTTTTCCATTCTAGATATTTGGCAGTATCAATAAACGATGTATTTAGGTATGATTTCGTGTAGGCGACTTTATTTGAAATGTTTTTGGAGATAGAATCTTTTGCTTTGGATCATAGAATTGTTGTTTGTATCGTTTTTCTAACTTATTACTTAATAAAATTTAACAAAATCGAAGAAAAAACTAAAATTGATGTTATCTTTGAATCGGAGAAATAAGGTTTTATAAATAAATAAAATTTAAAAGTTGTTTGTAAATAGTTTCGTATGATTAAAAAAAACATATTATAATTTTCACATTACGTTAAAACTTTAAAAAAATTTATAATTTCTATATCATAGAATAAATGATATAATTTGACTAGATATAACTATCTGAAAAATTCCATTATCAGATTACCGAAAAGATCAAACTTATTTCATTTAAAACATGATTTTGTAACCTAGAATCATTTAAATTATGGGATTATTTAACATTTCTGCCATCAAAATTCTTTGTGAATATCATCATTTGCNCACAACGATATTCTTGACTGCAATTTAATATGAATCAAACCATTATAGTCACGTCTTCGAAATTATCCCGAAATTATGTCGCCTTATCTTCTACAAAAATAATTATGGCCTGCAAATTGCTACCTAAGTAGCTATATACTTGTTAAAATTATAAATTGAGTGATATAATTATAAAAAATTGAAGAGTAAATATTAATCTGTAATTAATTATAGAACAAGTTTCACGTATTTTACTGTCATAATACTTAATAATCAATTTTGCTATTGATAGGAAGTTCTAAATATTGAATTAACTATAAAATTATCCTAAGTTTTAAAATTAAGCAAACTAATTTAATAAATATATATATAAATCAGTTAATAAAAGTATAAAGCTTCCATTATGAAGTGCATGATTTGAAATCTTATAGTAGCCGAAATACAGGGTATAAAGTGCGATAAATTTAATAATTCAATATTTTGAAATGTATCAATCCTATAGAAAACATTTCCAATGAATAAACAGAACAGCAAAATTTCCTCATTAATCTACAATTAGGCTAATGGATTTCCTGTTAAATGTGGGTGGTATACAAAATTTAAAATTGACATGTTTCATCAAATATATTAGAAGTCTCGTGAACAAAATACTTATTGGTTACCTGCGATCAAATGAAAACAATGACGGAGGAAATAACAAACTCGTTTCATTTCTACATTATGTTTTTTCTTAAATAATTACAAAAATAAAAACTGAAAATGTTTAATATGCCCATTAAGACAATATTAATATATTATAGATAAAGGAATATCATCTGCATTATAAAATCCAAATAAGCTTACCGATGTTATCATTTTAATGACACAATCCCAGGAATGAAGAATACTCACATAAATAAAAGTTAAAACAAAAAAAAAGTCGAATTAAAAAAAAAGCAATAAAGTGATCAACATAATGGTCAAGAATAAAAGAAGATTGAAAATAACATTATAAAAATTGCAATTTAGTTTCTCCTTTAATTAAAAAATCAGTTATTTAACAATCATATCAGGATTATATATTATAACTGATCAAGGTAATAGTTAAAATATTTCTTTAACAGACAATAATTAATTCACGGATTTTACGTATTTTCTTTGTCATAATTTGGTATTTTACAATAACATTTTTTTGCCTAATTAATTTTAATAATACAATTTCAATCAAAGTTTAAGTTAACCGATACGTTTAAATTTAGTAGTCAATTGGATTTGAAAGTATCGTACAGTACATTGATATTACCAGACAGAATTTTGTAAATATTATTTATAAATTTATTGTAATAAGTACTGCATTAGAAAAACTCTTCGTAACTTGACTGACTACATATTAATCTCACATATTAATCTTGAACTGGATTATTGTAAAATACACAAAGAAATAGCCTATTTCATGTACAACAATAATGAAATTATACAAAATAAAATAAATAAATAAAGCGAAATATTTGTTTTAGTCTTTGGTATCATCGTCTATTGTGTTTAGAAGATACTTCCAAGCTTCTGATATGCAAGCAGCATTTTTATGGTTTATGCACGAATTCTTAATACTGTGCTTGTATAATTGTGCTTTTTTCTAGTTTTACCAGCTTGTTGGTCCCCTATAATTTTTAAAAGTGTAGCATCGTTAAAGTTAGGTGCATTGTCTAGAACAGTGGCCATTATAGCTATGACTGCTGTGTTTTGTCTTTAGTACGTCGTATTGATGGTCCTTAAGTCTCGTAGGAAGGTTTCTGGAAGTGTATCCTATTTATTTGCTTGTTTTGTTTTCCAGACCCAGAGTGACAGGTATCTCGTATACACCAGGGGCCGTGTCAGGATCAATTAGGTCTTTGTCATTACGTGACCAGTTGTAAATGATTCTGTTGTGCTTATAGGAAATACTTCTGCTGCCCGATCTAATGGTTTTTCTATAGGTGTTATCTAATAATTTGTTATATGTCACTGGGGCGGTTAAGGATAGAGAGTGTTTAGGTTTTTGGGAGTTCTAGTGATCCTTAATCGCCCTGGTGACATATAACAAATTATTAGATAACACCTATAGAAAAACCATTAGATCGGGCAGCAGAAGTATTTCCTATAAGCACAACAGAATCATTTACAACTGGTCACGTAATGACAAAGACCTAATTGATCCTGACACGGCCCCTGGTGTATACGAGATACCTGTCACTCTGGGTCTGGAAAACAAAACAAGCAAATAAATAGGATACACTTCCAGAAACCTTCCTACGAGACTTAAGGACCATCAATACGACGTACTAAAGACAAAACACAGCAGTCATAGCTATAATGGCCACTGTTCTAGACAATGCACCTAACTTTAACGATGCTACACTTTTAAAAATTATAGGGGACCAACAAGCTGGTAAAACTAGAAAAAAGCACAATTATACAAGCACAGTATTAAGAATTCGTGCATAAACCATAAAAATGCTGCTTGCATATCAGAAGCTTGGAAGTATCTTCTAAACACAATAGACGATGATACCAAAGACTAAAACAAATATTTCGCTTTATTTATTTATTTTATTTTGTATAATTTCATTATTGTTGTACATGAAATAGGCTATTTCTTTATGTATCACTACATATTGTTAATTCACACACAAAACTCAAAAACCTTAAAAATTTGTAATTAATAAATAAATGAAGTATTTAAATTATTAAATCTTTCGTGTCACAGAAACCCAACAAATATTCACAAAACACAGGTATTTGGCAAAATTTTAATTTGTAAGCATGAAACTTATCTAGTATAATATGAAATTTGTAAAACACAATTTTGAAAAGTATTCTAAGAAACAGGCTTGATTTATTTTAATATTGTATTATTAAAACTATATACTTACCGACTAAAGCTTCAAAAAAAATCAGAACAAAATAAAAATCCAAGATGTATAAAGCATACATATTGGGTAAGAATACTGGGCAATAAGTATGAAGCAGAAGAAAATGTTGCACATTACGTAGATGAGGTTGCTTCAGTGGAGTCACGCGTCTCAACAAGATCTCAAATAAGATAATTACAGAGAAATTAACCAAGCATCAATCAATTAAAAAATTATGTAAAAACGCTTTTGATAGCGTTGTAATTCACTGAGAAATAAAACCAATGTTTAAGGTGTATTGTCGTGTCATAAACTCTAAATTCAAGGCTCACACCTAAAGACATTGCGATCTCACGAGAACCCAATTGGCACTATTGCCAAAAACGGGACATTGAGACGGTCAGGCTGGACACATAGGATGAATTAAATCGTATAAATTGAAGAATAACAAGCCTAAAGGCCAATCCTACGATGTGGGATTTTGAAGAGAAGGATTGAATAAAATCGATTAAACTCCAAAATAATAATGAAAAAGTTGATAAAATTGGTTATTTGTAAGTTCGATACATTCAATATTATTATATTCTATTGAAAAGATTAAAGTGTTTTGTTCTGTTTTACCTGTACAGTACAGTACTGTACCTATAATGACTTAGATATAGAAGATAGTAAGTTTTTCAGTTTATTTCTTAGAAAAAAAAAATTATAAAAGCTGAAAAATAACTATTTTTCATTTTAAAAAACAGTTGTTCATTTCCATTAATTTAATTTATAATTTTTAAATTTCACTCGTTTTATTTTACTTCTTTTTAATAACTTAAGTTTGACATCATGTCTATCTCCTGATTTTCGCTTGTCTATATTCGTATTAATTTATTGGAAAATCTACGTTTTTTTGCTCGATATTAACTTTAATTCAAAGTAACAAAGTAAGGAATGAAATTCGAGTCGTAAACAGAATAGATTTATTTCATATTTTAACACGAGACATCTACAGTAGGATTTGGACGAGTGGTTTCACGGCTACAGTACAACGAAGCGATAAGCATAAAGAATCGATCCGTAAATAGATCCTTTTAATTTCTTAATAGAAACAAAACAGCCAGTTAAACTGGTCTTTCAAAGAATATTTCAAATTAAAAAAAAAAAGAAAATATATAAAATTAATTCTTAAAACATGATAGAATTAAATCTATAAATTAAATTTACTTTATTATAACTATAAAAAGTTAGGAATAATTTACTAGAAATATAAGATAAAACCAAATATAATCATAATGAAATATGTCAAAAACAAATTCGATGCAAACTACTGCCTATACATTCGTGTCCAAAAATTAATCGTAATTATTAATTTGGCTGATGTCTCGAAAATTACGGATTGAAACATCATGAAACTTAACATACAAGCACAAAATATTATATTCTGCATACAGGAAAACAACTGAAAAGCAAAAATTTAATCTAAATGATACACACAAAGAAAAAAATCCACAAAAGAAAAAGTAGTGTTGTCATAGATCTTTTTGTATAGAAAATCGTTATGGAAACTGGTTGCCTCCTGTTCGCGCTCATGCTGGTTGATAACATTGTTTATTAGCTCTGTCTGGAACGCGTCCATCTCGAACAAGAGCGTCTCGAAACTCCTAGGTGCTAATCTCGAGTTATGTAACAACACGAATTGTTAATAGTGTCACGTATCACGAACTCCTTCTGGGGTCTGAATGAATCTGTTAGTATCACGTAATATTCTTAACACGTTCGTGTTAAGAATATTACGTTAGTCTTGAGTTACTCACATAACTCAAGAGTAGACACTCTTCACCAAGAACATCACGTTCTTGGTGAAGAGTGTCTACTCTTGAGTTATGTGAGTAACTCAAGACTTCCCTCAGCCTCCACCTGGATGTTCTTTGTGGAGGCTGAGGGAATACAAGTAGTCTCCCTAAGAGATTTAAGTCCTGGAATCTTGCCAACAAATATCTCTGTTAATGAAGTCATTGACTACCCGTGTGTCTGCAATGACCTATTTGCAGCTCTTTGCGCGCAGGCATTATCGTCCACGAAAATGAAATCGAACCCATAACTACATATCTTCTTGCAATAATAAGAGGATGCGGCCAAAGTTCAAACGTTACATTTGTACAGCAAGCAGAAGTACAGTACATGTTTGACGTTTGAACTGCAAGTAAAACACATTGCGCCACACGTTCATGTCACGCACTGACTCTTGGAATATTGTTGAAAAATGGAGGAAACATTTAACAACAACGAATGTTACTACCGAAGGTAAATAAACAAATTAAACTATTTTAAAGTATTTATAGGATGTTTAATAACACTAAATAATTATTTTTAATTAGCGTCGTGTCTCCTACCGTACGATAGGACTACTTCATACTTTTGTTGAGGGAAGTAGTGGCTTACGTAAATCCGAAAGCAGCTCGGGAAATTATTTTTAGAAAATTTACAAACGTATTACGCTGTTGATGGTAGAAGATGCTGTGAAAGAACAAACCTACTCTCACAGAATTATGATAAGCTATTATGAACAGAAATATAAGTAAATTCTATAGGTACTTCACATCATGTGCAAAAAAAAATTGAATAATTAAATAATTTCTGAATTAAAATCGTCTGTTTCTTTACAATATTATTCATAAATGCTTAACTAATCATTATTTTAATAAAACACGTCATAATTTTAACCCCAAACACAAAAAAATGAAGTTTAAGCCGAACTTCTACTCGCCATGCTAGACGTAGCAAACGCCATTGTCAATCTTTTATAATTGTCAGATGGCGGCTCTCGACATCCGACGTTCATGTTTCGGGCTGAAAACGTCGGCCGCAACCTCTCTAGTGGCACCCCTTGAAAAAACCTGTAGCTCGGTGAGGCCATTAAGCACAATGCTGCCCCAGACTTCTACAGTACCACCACCTGCAAAGTAGTTTCTTTCTATGATTTTCATGGGACTGAATCGGGTTTCTCGCTCTTCCTAGATTCTGATCCAACGAGAATCTAAAAAAGACCGTGCCTGGACGATTATGCTTATTTTTGGACGTAAATGTAGAAACGAGATAATTATTTTATTTGATCGGTAAATGTGATATTGGTAAATGGAGATTTTTCTTCCAAACTGTTTCCAACATATATCTTTGCTTCTATACTGTAGTCATATTATTGACTATAAACTATTGTTTCGTTCGACAAGCCAAAAGTTTAGTAAGTATTAAACTACTGTTAATGAGAGATTCGATTATTCTGCGCTGTTTACTTGTTATTAGTATTTCTTATGATAAATTTCTTGTTTTCTGGTATCATTTATGCCTGTGTATTTATTTGCTTTAAGATAGAATGTAGATTGTTTGACTATTGTTATAATTGTAAAGTAACTAATTATTCTGCATAAGTTATAAACATACATAGGCCTACTTGTATACTTGGTACTGTACTTGTTTTTAGTTAAATTAATTTAATTAAGACATAGAATTCCCAAGATGCCTCTAATACCTAATATAAACGTACTGTACTTGTATTTTAAATTATTTATATCAAGTTTCTTAAATTAAAATATTTTTGAAGATATGATAGCAAAATGAAAATATTGTAAGATTAATGTTGGAATTTGGACTTTTCGTTTATACAAAATTTTGCAAATTGAAAAAGAATAAAAATTATAGGCCTACATTAAAAATAATCTATTTGTAAAAAAGATTGCAAAATTCGATGAAAATTATTGAATTAATTATGTACATTGAGAAGTTTGTAGTTTTTCATAATACAGTCAAACCCCGTTTATCCGATTTGTTTGAATAGAAGTTTCTTTTACAGCGTTTACAGGTTTTGTAAAAAGAAAAATATATATATTTTTTGCGATGTTTGTGAGATCATTAAAGCATTATATACATTAGTATATAAGCTACCTACATAGCGATCTCACGTTTGCAAGGATAAAAATACATAGGTCTACTGTTTGTATGTACTGAGTAATTTTTATGCTTTATTTCATGAAATGTTGATGATCCTATTGTTTTCGAGTCAGTAAAGCATATAAGTTTATATCCAATCATTAAAAAGTATTTTCAGTATGAAATTTTAGACTTATTTCAATACCCCACTTTTTTCGATTTATTCGAATTTTCGTCAATCCGGGTCGGGTCGGGTCTCGTTTGATCTAGATGAACGAGGTTTGATTGTATTCATATTCATATTGCAAACCCAAACTTTTTTCCCAGAGAAATAAAGCAAAACTTTAAATTGGATGGTAAAAACTTTTTCAAATTGAATACGAAGCAAGATGCGTTTTCCATTTTCATTTGAAATTGAACAAAAAATTGAATTATTTGAAAGATACAATTTGAATTTCCATTGAAAATAAAAAGAATACTTTCAGTATCAACGTTTTTGTAAACATAAGAAAGTACAATCATACGGGAATTGCCCTTGTTAAAAATAGATTTTTCCTAGATAACTCTCTCAAAATAGCTTACTTGTATTAAGAGCTTAGTAACTTTAGAGATTTTTCCATTTTTTGTCTTGTAATTCTAAGTTTACAATACAAACTTCTATTTGCACGGACATACATTAGTCTTCGTTAAATAAGAAGACTAATCCAGTTTTGTTTGGATAAAATCTCAACTACTATTTAATAATAATTATAATAAATTATGCTGAAAATCGTCATCGAAAGATGATAAAAGAATCTCACAGAANTTTAAAAAAATTTATAATTTCTATATCATAGAATAAATGATATAATTTGACTAGATATAACTATCTGAAAAATTCCATTATCAGATTACCGAAAAGATCAAACTTATTTCATTTAAAACATGATTTTGTAACCTAGAATCATTTAAATTATGGGATTATTTAACATTTCTGCCATCAAAATTCTTTGTGAATATCATCATTTGCAAGTTTTATTACCATTACCGATTATTATCTTCGGATCGTTTTACATATAAAAGTGATTAGAACTAAAAAAAGTTCAGATACGTGATAATTTGGTCAAATTGTCAAAATTGGACAAAATTTATTAAAAATAAATACATTCTCGTATCGAATAATAATCTCAACAATATTAAAATAAAAACATAAAAATTCAATACGAAATATAACACAAAAAAGATCAAAACGTTTACATCTTTATGTTTCACGCTTTTTAAAAATCGTCTCTCTCTAATTAGTTTTTGATACACGTTAGGCGATTATACAGAACAATAATAAGTAGGCTTATTATTGTACTATATTTCTAATTCAACGTTTTCTGATTTCCAATTTTCCTAATAGATATTGACGTCATTTCGTCAAATGAAGTAATAGATTGGAATTTTTTGATTTGAGAATAAAAGAATAAGTGTCTCGGGATTACAGTACATATTTATCAGTTCAGATGTTTATATTTTCAGATGCTCCAAAAATGTAATGGAATTCTCATGTAATTTGAATGAAATTTTATGAATAATTTAAAATTCCAATAATATTGGCCCGTAAATTGGTAATGGTTACTGCTGTTATAAGTTCTAGTCACTTAATTGCATATTTTCAATAAATAATTCACATAATATTTTTACAAACACGATATATATATATATATATAATAAAAAATATAAAATATATAAATTAAAAATTTTTTAATTTTGAAAAAACTATTTCAAATATTAAAAAAGAAGAAAAAAAATTGGCAACCGTCTAAATGGTAACTGAAACTTTACACAACGATATTCTTGACTGCAATTTAATATGAATCAAACCATTATAGTCACGTCTTCGAAATTATCCCGAAATTATGTCGCCTTATCTTCTACAAAAATAATTATGGCCTGCAAATTGCTACCTAAGTAGCTATATACTTGTTAAAATTATAAATTGAGTGATATAATTATAAAAAATTGAAGAGTAAATATTAATCTGTAATTAATTATAGAACAAGTTTCACGTATTTTACTGTCATAATACTTAATAATCAATTTTGCTATTGATAGGAAGTTCTAAATATTGAATTAACTATAAAATTATCCTAAGTTTTAAAATTAAGCAAACTAATTTAATAAATATATATATAAATCAGTTAATAAAAGTATAAAGCTTCCATTATGAAGTGCATGATTTGAAATCTTATAGTAGCCGAAATACAGGGTATAAAGTGCGATAAATTTAATAATTCAATATTTTGAAATGTATCAATCCTATAGAAAACATTTCCAATGAATAAACAGAACAGCAAAATTTCCTCATTAATCTACAATTAGGCTAATGGATTTCCTGTTAAATGTGGGTGGTATACAAAATTTAAAATTGACATGTTTCATCAAATATATTAGAAGTCTCGTGAACAAAATACTTATTGGTTACCTGCGATCAAATGAAAACAATGACGGAGGAAATAACAAACTCGTTTCATTTCTACATTATGTTTTTTCTTAAATAATTACAAAAATAAAAACTGAAAATGTTTAATATGCCCATTAAGACAATATTAATATATTATAGATAAAGGAATATCATCTGCATTATAAAATCCAAATAAGCTTACCGATGTTATCATTTTAATGGCACAATCCCAGGAATGAAGAATACTCACATAAATAAAAGTTAAAACAAAAAAAAAATGTCGAATTAAAAAAAAGCAATAAAGTGATCAACATAATGGTCAAGAATAAAAGAAGATTGAAAATAACATTATAAAAATTGCAATTTAGTTTCTCCTTTAATTACAAAATCAGTTATTTAACAATCATATCAGGATTATATATTATAACTGATCAAGGTAATAGTTAAAATATTTCTTTAACAGACAATAATTAATTCACGGATTTTACGTATTTTCTTTGTCATAATTTGGTATTTTACAATAACATTTTTTTGCCTAATTAATTTTAATAATACAATTTCAATCAAAGTTTAAGTTAACCGATACGTTTAAATTTAGTAGTCAATTGGATTTGAAAGTATCGAACAGTACATTGATATTACCAGACAGAATTTTGTAAATATTATTTATAAATTTATTGTAATAAGTACTGCATTAGAAAAACTCTTCGTAACTTGACTGACTACATATTAATCTCACATATTAATCTTGAACTGGATTATTGTAAAATACACAAAGAAATAGCCTATTTCATGTACAACAATAATGAAATTATACAAAATAAAATAAATAAATAAAGCGAAATATTTGTTTTAGTCTTTGGTATCATCGTCTATTGTGTTTAGAAGATACTTCCAAGCTTCTGATATGCAAGCAGCATTTTTATGGTTTATGCACGAATTCTTAATACTGTGCTTGTATAATTGTGCTTTTTTCTAGTTTTACCAGCTTGTTGGTCCCCTATAATTTTTAAAAGTGTAGCATCGTTAAAGTTAGGTGCATTGTCTAGAACAGTGGCCATTATAGCTATGACTGCTGTGTTTTGTCTTTAGTACGTCGTATTGATGGTCCTTAAGTCTCGTAGGAAGGTTTCTGGAAGTGTATCCTATTTATTTGCTTGTTTTGTTTTCCAGACCCAGAGTGACAGGTATCTCGTATACACCAGGGGCCGTGTCAGGATCAATTAGGTCTTTGTCATTACGTGACCAGTTGTAAATGATTCTGTTGTGCTTATAGGAAATACTTCTGCTGCCCGATCTAATGGTTTTTCTATAGGTGTTATCTAATAATTTGTTATATGTCACCAGGGCGATTAAGGATCACTAGAACTCCCAAAAACCTAAACACTCTCTATCCTTAACCGCCCCAGTGACATATAACAAATTATTAGATAACACCTATAGAAAAACCATTAGATCGGGCAGCAGAAGTATTTCCTATAAGCACAACAGAATCATTTACAACTGGTCACGTAATGACAAAGACCTAATTGATCCTGACACGGCCCCTGGTGTATACGAGATACCTGTCACTCTGGGTCTGGAAAACAAAACAAGCAAATAAATAGGATACACTTCCAGAAACCTTCCTACGAGACTTAAGGACCATCAATACGACGTACTAAAGACAAAACACAGCAGTCATAGCTATAATGGCCACTGTTCTAGACAATGCACCTAACTTTAACGATGCTACACTTTTAAAAATTATAGGGGACCAACAAGCTGGTAAAACTAGAAAAAAGCACAATTATACAAGCACAGTATTAAGAATTCGTGCATAAACCATAAAAATGCTGCTTGCATATCAGAAGCTTGGAAGTATCTTCTAAACACAATAGACGATGATACCAAAGACTAAAACAAATATTTCGCTTTATTTATTTATTTTATTTTGTATAATTTTATTATTGTTGTACACTTTTACTTGTATCCTCAATTTATAATGTTTACGCTTTATGTATTTTCAATTTACAGTAGAGCGTCGTTTATCCGAATCAATTGGGGACTGGGGTTGTTCGGATAACCAATTACGTACGAAAAAATATATTAATTTATCCCGTGTTGAAATTTTTCTTCGTTGCGTGTCGCTTCGCGTTGAATTTTCGTCGATATTAAGCCTAACGAAGACTATTGTATCGTTAAAAATTATTTTTGTATTTTGTAAAAACAAAATAAATATATTGAAAAATATAAAAACAATAAAAAAATTATACTTCAGATGTTAATTTAGTATCAAAAACGTAAAATACTTGAGTAGTCGAAGACATAGCCAAAGATTGCAGCGCCACAGCACTGGCGAAAATTTAAATTTGTCGACTGGAATTCCTTCGGATAACCGACGTTTCGGATAACCGACCTTCGGATAAACGACGCTCTACTGTATATATTTTAAATAATTATTGTTTGAAACATTTAAATAGAATTTTTAAAAGTTTAAATATAGGTCTTCGATTCTGAGGACAGCTACATAGATAGCCGAAAACGTTAGATAAATTAAAAATAGTTGCTGGAATAGGCTATTTCTTTATGTATCACTACATATTGTTAATTCACACACAAAACTCAAAAACCTTAAAAATTTGTAATTAATAAATAAATGAAGTATTTAAATTATTAAATCTTTCGTGTCACAGAAACCCAACAAATATTCACAAAACACAGGTATTTGGCAAAATTTTAATTTGTAAGCATGAAACTTATCTAGTATAATATGAAATTTGTAAAACACAATTTTGAAAAGTATTCTAAGAAACAGGCTTGATTTATTTTAATATTGTATTATTAAAACTATATACTTACCGACTAAAGCTTCAAAAAAATCAGAACAAAATAAAAATCCAAGATGTATAAAGCATACATATTGGGTAAGAATACTGGGCAATAAGTATGAAGCAGAAGAAAATGTTGCACATTACGTAGATGAGGTTGCTTCAGTGGAGTCACGCGTCTCAACAAGATCTCAAATAAGATAATTACAGAGAAATTAACCAAGCATCAATCAATTAAAAAATTATGTAAAAACGCTTTTGATAGCGTTGTAATTCACTGAGAAATAAAACCAATGTTTAAGGTGTATTGTCGTGTCATAAACTCTAAATTCAAGGCTCACACCTAAAGACATTGCGATCTCACGAGAACCCAATTGGCACTATTGCCAAAAACGGGACATTGAGACGGTCAGGCTGGACACATAGGATGAATTAAATCGTATAAATTGAAGAATAACAAGCCTAAAGGCCAATCCTACGATGTGGGATTTTGAAGAGAAGGATTGAATAAAATCGATTAAACTCCAAAATAATAATGAAAAAGTTGATAAAATTGGTTATTTGTAAGTTCGATACATTCAATATTATTATATTCTATTGAAAAGATTAAAGTGTTTTGTTCTGTTTTACCTGTACAGTACAGTACTGTACCTATAATGACTTAGATATAGAAGATAGTAAGTTTTTCAGTTTATTTCTTAGAAAAAAAAAATTATAAAAGCTGAAAAATAACTATTTTTCATTTTAAAAAACAGTTGTTCATTTCCATTAATTTAATTTATAATTTTTAAATTTCACTCGTTTTATTTTACTTCTTTTTAATAACTTAAGTTTGACATCATGTCTATCTCCTGATTTTCGCTTGTCTATATTCGTATTAATTTATTGGAAAATCTACGTTTTTTTGCTCGATATTAACTTTAATTCAAAGTAACAAAGTAAGGAATGAAATTCGAGTCGTAAACAGAATAGATTTATTTCATATTTTAACACGAGACATCTACAGTAGGATTTGGACGAGTGGTTTCACGGCTACAGTACAACGAAGCGATAAGCATAAAGAATCGATCCGTAAATAGATCCTTTTAATTTCTTAATAGAAACAAAACAGCCAGTTAAACTGGTCTTTCAAAGAATATTTCAAATTAAAAAAAAAAGAAAATATATAAAATTAATTCTTAAAACATGATAGAATTAAATCTATAAATTAAATTTACTTTATTATAACTATAAAAAGTTAGGAATAATTTACTAGAAATATAAGATAAAACCAAATATAATCATAATGAAATATGTCAAAAACAAATTCGATGCAAACTACTGCCTATACATTCGTGTCCAAAAATTAATCGTAATTATTAATTTGGCTGATGTCTCGAAAATTACGGATTGAAACATCATGAAACTTAACATACAAGCACAAAATATTATATTCTGCATACAGGAAAACAACTGAAAAGCAAAAATTTAATCTAAATGATACACACAAAGAAAAAAATCCACAAAAGAAAAAGTAGTGTTGTCATAGATCTTTTTGTATAGAAAATCGTTATGGAAACTGGTTGCCTCCTGTTCGCGCTCATGCTGGTTGATAACATTGTTTATTAGCTCTGTCTGGAACGCGTCCATCTCGAACAAGAGCGTCTCGAAACTCCTAGGTGCTAATCTCGAGTTATGTAACAACACGAATTGTTAATAGTGTCACGTATCACGAACTCCTTCTGGGGTCTGAATGAATCTGTTAGTATCACGTAATATTCTTAACACGTTCGTGTTAAGAATATTACGTTAGTCTTGAGTTACTCACATAACTCAAGAGTAGACACTCTTCACCAAGAACATCACGTTCTTGGTGAAGAGTGTCTACTCTTGAGTTATGTGAGTAACTCAAGACTTCCCTCAGCCTCCACCTGGATGTTCTTTGTGGAGGCTGAGGGAATACAAGTAGTCTCCCTAAGAGATTTAAGTCCTGGAATCTTGCCAACAAATATCTCTGTTAATGAAGTCATTGACTACCCGTGTGTCTGCAATGACCTATTTGCAGCTCTTTGCGCGCAGGCATTATCGTCCACGAAAATGAAATCGAACCCATAACTACATATCTTCTTGCAATAATAAGAGGATGCGGCCAAAGTTCAAACGTTACATTTGTACAGCAAGCAGAAGTACAGTACATGTTTGACGTTTGAACTGCAAGTAAAACACATTGCGCCACACGTTCATGTCACGCACTGACTCTTGGAATATTGTTGAAAAATGGAGGAAACATTTAACAACAACGAATGTTACTACCGAAGGTAAATAAACAAATTAAACTATTTTAAAGTATTTATAGGATGTTTAATAACACTAAATAATTATTTTTAATTAGCGTCGTGTCTCCTACCGTACGATAGGACTACTTCATACTTTTGTTGAGGGAAGTAGTGGCTTACGTAAATCCGAAAGCAGCTCGGGAAATTATTTTTAGAAAATTTACAAACGTATTACGCTGTTGATGGTAGAAGATGCTGTGAAAGAACAAACCTACTCTCACAGAATTATGATAAGCTATTATGAACAGAAATATAAGTAAATTCTATAGGTACTTCACATCATGTGCAAAAAAAAATTGAATAATTAAATAATTTCTGAATTAAAATCGTCTGTTTCTTTACAATATTATTCATAAATGCTTAACTAATCATTATTTTAATAAAACACGTCATAATTTTAACCCCAAACACAAAAAAATGAAGTTTAAGCCGAACTTCTACTCGCCATGCTAGACGTAGCAAACGCCATTGTCAATCTTTTATAATTGTCAGATGGCGGCTCTCGACATCCGACGTTCATGTTTCGGGCTGAAAACGTCGGCCGCAACCTCTCTAGTGGCACCCCTTGAAAAAACCTGTAGCTCGGTGAGGCCATTAAGCACAATGCTGCCCCAGACTTCTACAGTACCACCACCTGCAAAGTAGTTTCTTTCTATGATTTTCATGGGACTGAATCGGGTTTCTCGCTCTTCCTAGATTCTGATCCAACGAGAATCTAAAAAAGACCGTGCCTGGACGATTATGCTTATTTTTGGACGTAAATGTAGAAACGAGATAATTATTTTATTTGATCGGTAAATGTGATATTGGTAAATGGAGATTTTTCTTCCAAACTGTTTCCAACATATATCTTTGCTTCTATACTGTAGTCATATTATTGACTATAAACTATTGTTTCGTTCGACAAGCCAAAAGTTTAGTAAGTATTAAACTACTGTTAATGAGAGATTCGATTATTCTGCGCTGTTTACTTGTTATTAGTATTTCTTATGATAAATTTCTTGTTTTCTGGTATCATTTATGCCTGTGTATTTATTTGCTTTAAGATAGAATGTAGATTGTTTGACTATTGTTATAATTGTAAAGTAACTAATTATTCTGCATAAGTTATAAACATACATAGGCCTACTTGTATACTTGGTACTGTACTTGTTTTTAGTTAAATTAATTTAATTAAGACATAGAATTCCCAAGATGCCTCTAATACCTAATATAAACGTACTGTACTTGTATTTTAAATTATTTATATCAAGTTTCTTAAATTAAAATATTTTTGAAGATATGATAGCAAAATGAAAATATTGTAAGATTAATGTTGGAATTTGGACTTTTCGTTTATACAAAATTTTGCAAATTGAAAAAGAATAAAAATTATAGGCCTACATTAAAAATAATCTATTTGTAAAAAAGATTGCAAAATTCGATGAAAATTATTGAATTAATTATGTACATTGAGAAGTTTGTAGTTTTTCATAATACAGTCAAACCCCGTTTATCCGATTTGTTTGAATAGAAGTTTCTTTTACAGCGTTTACAGGTTTTGTAAAAAGAAAAATATATATATTTTTTGCGATGTTTGTAAGATCATTAAAGCATTATATACATTAGTATATAAGCTACCTACATAGCGATCTCACGTTTGCAAGGATAAAAATACATAGGTCTACTGTTTGTATGTACTGAGTAATTTTTATGCTTTATTTCATGAAATGTTGATGATCCTATTGTTTTCGAGTCAGTAAAGCATATAAGTTTATATCCAATCATTAAAAAGTATTTTCAGTATGAAATTTTAGACTTATTTCAATACCCCACTTTTTTCGATTTATTCGAATTTTCGTCAATCCGGGTCGGGTCGGGTCTCGTTTGATCTAGATGAACGAGGTTTGATTGTATTCATATTCATATTGCAAACCCAAACTTTTTTCCCAGAGAAATAAAGCAAAACTTTAAATTGGATGGTAAAAACTTTTTCAAATTGAATACGAAGCAAGATGCGTTTTCCATTTTCATTTGAAATTGAACAAAAAATTGAATTATTTGAAAGATACAATTTGAATTTCCATTGAAAATAAAAAGAATACTTTCAGTATCAACGTTTTTGTAAACATAAGAAAGTACAATCATACGGGAATTGCCCTTGTTAAAAATAGATTTTTCCTAGATAACTCTCTCAAAATAGCTTACTTGTATTAAGAGCTTAGTAACTTTAGAGATTTTTCCATTTTTTGTCTTGTAATTCTAAGTTTACAATACAAACTTCTATTTGCACGGACATACATTAGTCTTCGTTAAATAAGAAGACTAATCCAGTTTTGTTTGGATAAAATCTCAACTACTATTTAATAATAATTATAATAAATTATGCTGAAAATCGTCATCGAAAGATGATAAAAGAATCTCACAGAATTATTTTTTTTTACTACTGTTTATATAAGAACTGTGTTAATAACATTATTCTTATATAAAATATTTTTAGAATAATCCACGAACTGCATTCTGATATTAATTTACTGAAGTTTCTCATAAGAACTGATTAGTCCAAAAACAACACCTGCTTTGTTACACAAGATGTTTTGGATTAATCAGTTCTTATGGAAAACTCAATAAAATATTTTTTATATATTAATTTAAAACAAAAATAAACTTTTTAAATAATTAAATTGATTATTTGTGTAATATACGAATAATTATAAGATAGCAAATAATGTTCATAAAAATTGAATATTTATACTTTTCTATAGAAAATACCTTTAAAAATTCTGTTTAGACTTAATTAAAACTGGTAATATTAACTAAATGCCTACTTTAACAGTTTTAAGGATAGCATTGAGCAGTAATATATAGCTAGTAATATGAAATTTCAGAATATAAAGTTATTTTCACAATTAATTTATATGTAATTAATTAGTATACATTATCCAATGTTCAATTTGTATGTTATATGAAATAAGAATAAGATCATTCAAAAATCTTTAACATTTAGAAGTTATTAGTTTTAATTTTTCAGAATTTAATTTTAATAAATTCTAAATAAAACTTATAATTTTCTAAAAAAAATAAATAAGTAATAATAGTAACGAAAGACAATAATTAATAAAGTTTATCTAATTAATTGAAGAAATCGAAAAAGTTGCTGTAAAACATAAACGATTTATTAATCAAAATGAACTATTTACATATCAATTCAGAAATAGATCATAAATGAAACTTAATCTATTTAAATGTACAGTATCGATTTACAGCTGATATAATTAGGATAGCTGTCCATCATCAATAAAGCTGTGAAATTAATTGAAGATTGAAAGTCTATCTAGGTTATTAGGATTTGCTTATGTTTATTTAGAATTTTTTTAATATGTAAGTTATATGGGTATCTTTTTATTTCTTAATCTAAATTAATACAAGTGTTAATAAAGGGAAAATACGAAGATATTTTTATTTAATCCGTGATTTACGATATGGATTATATCTATCATTTTTCATCCGAGATGGCACATTAAGGAAAATGACGTCCGAAATCCTTATCGAAAACATGATTAATAACACGGTTGCTTCTGACCTTCAAAGAAAGCATCTCTCTACCCGACACATAGGATAGGATATTTTATTAGTTCTCCCTAGCGAAAACAATTTATCCTTCGCCCATATTCCATACAGATTTAAAGCCTTCCTTGCTCAAATTAGACTATAATCAATCGATCTACAACGAAGAGCAGATTCTTCTTATATAAGTTAAAAATTGTGATCTGTGTTCAGAAACGATCGCGCCTTTTCACATCCTTTGTATCTGCAACAAGACGAATAATCAGAATAGTAGTTTACGTCTTGATAATTTGACAAGTTGGTCTACGAAATGACAACTTTGACATTTTGTAGTAATGCCATTTCAGTAATTTTAGTTACTTCGATCATGTCTTGACGTCATGACAATTTTGTTTTTATTGTTATTGTTCAACCACTTTTATATAAGAGGGAAGAGGATGCACATTTCGGGAAATTGTTCTGTATCCAATAATACTGGACACATCAAAGAATGAATTATAGTAAGCTATTCCATAATTGTTAATCTCTTTAGAAAAAGTGTTATTTTTAAAATCATGATAATAGAAAATTAATTATAACAAATATATCTAAGGTAGTTGTTTTTGCCATCTCCCCTACTATGGTTGGTAAGATGACGCACTATGGGTAGAAGATATGCCAAATGGAGAAATCAATGCGAGTAACAAGTTAAATATAAATATATACGATGCGTTAAAATAAAAAAAAACAAAAAAACATTTTTTTTCATTTTTATACATCTTTTCATCAATACTTTAGATATTTTTCAGAATAAAAGAGTAGGAAATAAACACATTTTTATCCTTAATACAAGTATAAACGAAAAGGTATTAAGATTATATATGTAATATAATAAATGATAGTGTATATGAAACATAAAAATTACTTTAATCTTTTTCTTTCTTTCTTTCATTGTACTCTCCTTAATTAAAATAAATAAATATATATAATTAGCATCATCTCTCCCCCTTCATAAGTCATCTGTCCTAAATAGAGAGGCACCTTGACTTTTCGGCACAAATATGGTGAAATAATACAAAATTTATTATACAACAATTTTAATATATACATTCTTGTTAACTCTCCTAATCTTGTCAACTTCCCTGTAATGAAACCCATTCCTTTTAACAATAAAGTTTAACTATTATTATTATTATTATTTATTCTGTGATTTAAAATAATTTAGTTGTTATTGTAAAGTTCTCAAAAATAATAAATACGTTATTAACTTAACATTAAATTAATCAGTCGTGTTATACAATCTTTACAATAATTATCTAAATACTTAATAAAAATAAAAATTAAATTATAAACTGTAAGAGATTTTTTTGAATTAATTTTTTAAATAATTAGTTAATCTGAAATATTATGTATTCTATTTTTTTTTTCATTCTTAATTTGCGGTAATATATAAGTTATAACTCAATAGTCAAAATGACTGAAAGTAATTATTCTTCATGTAAATAACTGAATTATTTAGAACTTAACTCCATTTATGAATTATTGCAAAAGATCAAATGAGTAGTTTTGTCTATCATTTGTAAGTCAATCTAAATCTCAATACGGTCGACTGTTAATGATAATGATTGGCATAGAAAAATGATACTAATCCGAACTTTTCCACGAAAATTCATGAAAATAAAAGTCGGATCCAACCAGCATTATACTATTCATTCTGTAGCAGGATAAACTAAAAAGATCAAGAATTATATTCATTGGTCATTAATCTGAAAGAGCTACAAAATTCTGCAGCGACAAACAATTTATAATTACTGTATAGAATAAATGTAAAAATATATTTTAAAAGAAAACTGACTAAAATATGTTCTTCAAAGGCAATTATGAAGAGTTATCATATGAAAAAAAATTTTTTAAATACTGTAATTAGGCAAAGAAGAATAAAAATTACTTATTTAATTTGTTTTAAGAAATGCGTTTATTTTTATTAAAATTAAGGATTATTTACATCACTTCATTGAAATGTTTTGCTTAATCTACTTTTTATCGAATTTATTTCTAGTGAAAGGTTTATTTTCAGAAAAATATACAGTACTGTACTGTACAAATGTAATATGTATATTGGATTCTGATTCAAATAAATGATAAATTGCTATACATTAGCAGATAATGTTTGATTAATTAAGGTCATATTTTAGTATTCTGAATGTATTTCTCACAAATTGATTTACAATGAGATATACAAACACAGGCCTATGTTTTACTGTGATAATTGGTGAAGCGTAGAGAACTATTTTAAATAGATTCGAAACATAGAAAACGTATAAATATATTAAAGTAAATATAGTGTGTTTATATATAATAATAATGAGTTATAATATAGTTTGTACTGAAATACATCAGAGTAATTTGAATACAATTTAATATACATATTGAATTATAATAAATTATAAACTGGAATAATTCATTACATTATTTTGCTTTTGCAAAATTTAATGCAGAATTGGTATCGTTAATTAGTTATTTAAGTGCATAATGTTATTACTCTGTAATGAAATATAGAAAAAGTTAAGTTAAACGATTAATATATAAAAAAAAAAAAACATTGGAAATATTTTCATCCGACGGTTGCTTATGAATCACGTACAGAATATTAACCAAAACGATTTAATTATGATTATTGGTGTTACGAGTTGAGTTTCACTCTCTACGTAACATACAATCATAAAAAATCAGAAATAATTTATACGTTTGTTAATGAATGTGACGTTAATTAATGAAAAAATTTGATTATATGAAACTAAAAATATTATTTAAGTAACTTATTTCAGAAACATCATCTGAAATTTGCGCTGGTATAAGTTGAATTGTCAAAAGTTAGAATTACAAATTTAAAAAATTCAATAGTAGACTTTAAAACAATTTAAAAACTAACTTCATATGACATTTTCATAAATTCTAATCATTAATCATGTATTAGTTTTATCATAAGTGTTCTAGTTAAATAAATAAACAATATGCGTAAACTATTTTTTTGTTAAAGTAAGTTTATCATCACTAAACATATTTCATAATACTGTATATCATAGACCAGGGGTGGCCAACAGTATTTTCCTCTGGGCCGAATTGAAAAGAAAACTTTTTTCACGGGCCGAACCAGAGGCTGCCCTAGGAAGATTTTGAGGTGGTACGAGATCTCATTGTGGTGTCACCTCGTAGAGATTAAATTGTACTGTGCATAGAGATTACAGATACATTTTTTACATTATCATGCTGTATCAACATTCTACACTGTACTTAAGAGATTTGTAATGGAGGGTTAACTCTAAACGCACAGTGGGTTGTTGACCTTTTTTCTTTTAGGCGTCAGAATTTTTTATCGAGCTATTCGGACTTCATTAGCTAAAGTTGGAAGATTAATCGCGGGCCGCATAAATTCATTAGACGCGGTCGTATGTTGGCCCGCGGGTCGTATGTTGGCCATGCCTGTCATAGATCATGTTTTACGACTTAATCAGTTTATGGAAACTTGTTAAACGGTTCATTGTAAATTTAATTCTATTTTCTCATTGACTTTAAAAATTCTTTTCGTAGCAATAAACTTTAAGCTATAAAATATCAGTCAAAATAATCATAAAAAAATACAGTATATAAATATGGTATTTCGTACAATCATAATAAAAATGTCAGGCTTCGAAGCGAGGATTATTATATACAGAAGGTTATTTGCTAACTAATAGATTTGTATTTGAAAAATGTTATTTTTTTTCTTTTCTTTTCCAAAAGAGCGGGAACGTTCAAAACACTTTGATCGAAATTACGTTGACTATAAGAATATGGCTGATTACACATTCAACTTTATTGACGAAATAAAAATAGGTTTAGATCATTTCAAACAACGAAAATTTTAAAGTATTTTGTGCTCAAATACAGTATTCTATTAGATGCCCAATCAATTTAAGAAATCAAAATAAATGGTAGGAGAAACAAATTACTGCAATAAAATGGAAAAATGGCTAAACAATAGGTGAAATTAAATTTAATAGTGATGACTGATTTTGTTTCACGTGCTTTAAATTTTACAATAATAACAATTAAATTGTGTACAAGAATATTAGAGATGGTGCGATATCCACTCATAAAATGGATATTTCTGTTACCTACATGTTAATCGAAAGTTTTTTAATAATATAAAAGATGATGTAAACAGTAATGGCTTGAATCTATTCTAAGTTTGAGAGCAAAATTTAATTTAAAACATATTTTTAATTTCTCGCTTTACTTTTTTATTTTGTTTTTTAAGTCTCTATTTTATTTAGCAAATATCATATTTCTATCGATATAATTAAGGTACTTTCACATCTTACAAACTTTTATAAAATTAACTGAAATAATTGCATAATATGATGTTTTGATGTTTACACGCGTTCCATTATTAACTTAAATAACTTAAAATAGATATAAATGTTATTAAATTTAACTTTATTTATTATAGATATAATGTATTTAATATAAATTGCTAGAATATATAATTATATAGATTGAATTAAACCCGATTATTAATTAATTCAATTAATTATCGGGATTAATTAAATCCATAGATATCGTTACTTCATTTTCTCTATATTAAATTAAAATATTTGGATTTTAAAAGCATATTTAAAATGACAGAAAACTTCCAATTGTAACATAATTATTCTTGTAAAAATAAATAGCTCCAAATGTATTATTAAAAAAATATATATTCTTTTCTAAAAACGGAATTTTAATGCATTTTATGAAATGTTTTAATATTTAAAAATTTTAATAAATAGGTATTCATTAATATATTATTATTTCAGATGAAAATCAGAAAGATTGTCAACAACTTATTCGAAGAAATCAAGATAATGTTATTTTGAAATTTTAATATTCGTTTTAACGATTCGAGTAGAACATTTGCATATATATATAGAAGTTATATTTTATGAAAGAGCGAATTCGGATGAAATGTTTGACTTCTAAGTAATTAAAGTTAATTTAAAATTTATATTAACAATTCATTCCAATAAATTGAGAACGTAATTAATAATTTCTCGTTAAATTATCTCTTTCCATCAAAATTAAGCGTCTTTATTCTTTGGTCTTTGGCTAAAATATTTTGAAAATAAGTAAATAAACAAAATTATGATATTTGTATTTGATTTATTTGTAACGAACAAGAGCGACAAAATATCTCGTATTTTAAAATAAATAACATGAGATAAATTATTGTCAAAATACGTAATGAAAAAATAAATTTAAATATAAACTTACAAAATAGAAAAAATGGGATAATATAAACTTCTCAATAATAAAACAATTTTCTTTGATAAAGGAATTTATATTAAGAATTATTGAAAAGTGTCGATAAAGACACGAACCAAAATTATTTAAGAAATTCTACATTTGTTTAGTCTTATTGGGCTGCAATTTGAAAAAGTTGTAGACTTATAAATTCGCAATGTCGTCTGTTTGTCTGTCCGTCTGTCTTTCCTTAATCTCGAGAACGGAATTAGATAGATGAAAGCCAAGACCAGATATGGAAATCTTAAGCAAAAGGACCCGATTAACTATATAAACTTTCAGTTTGCATCGAAAGTAATGTTATTGAAAAATTTTCCCCTGAAAGAGGTTAAATAGATGACTGGCACGACTCTAAATTTAAAGGAAAAGTATGATGTACAGGGGCAAGCCACTATTAATTTGAGGTGTAAAGCATATACAGTGGAACCTCGGTATACGACTTTAATCCGTTCCTGGTGTTTGGACTTATACCGACTAGGACGTATACCAAACCAACCTTTCCCATAAGAAGTAATGTAAAAATGATTAATCCGTCCTCATGTAAAAAAAAAAATGGCTGGCTTTAAACACCTCGCTTTCCTGTCTAGTTCCTGCTTGATTTTTCATGAGATCAGCGTGTATCTTTTTAGCTTTCTCGCAAATACTTGCTTCTGATACGATGTCGCCAGCACACTGTTTTTAGTTATCCAAAGCAAAAGCAATTTCTCAACATGATCTAATGTCTTCGATCTCTGTTTAGAAATTGACTTAACCCCTTTCGCAACGTTAGCAGATTTAATAATGTCTTTATTTTTCACGATTGTCGATATCGTCGTTCTCGGAATACGGTATGCAACAGTTAAATCTCGAACCCGCATGCCACCTTCACATTTCTTAACAATCTCTTTTTTCAGTTCCATTGTGATTTTAGTCATCTTTTTATTTTTCTGTTGCCTTTTTGCAATTCATGATTAATAAAAAAATAATAACATTTTACTTACAAATTAAAATAAAAAGAAATTTAACAAAGTTATAAACTGTGGCACCGCGAACGTCTAGTCTGGTCTAATACACCGATAGTGCTACTTGTTCGTAGATGGTGCGTATAATTGAATTAAGTCGTATACCGAATAAAATTTGTTTCGTCCAAACAGGACGAATTCCGAATTGGACGTATTCTAAAGCAGACCTATACCGAGGTACCACTGTATTTTAAATTGAATAAATTAAAAATATGATTAAAAATTGCAGCCCGGCATTGTGACGATGATACAATAAATATTTGCTCGTTTAAACATTACAGTACATACAGTACATTAAGTAATCCTTAAGATTATAGTAAAAATTAGTATTAAATCAAAAAATTTGGAAGCTTTCCTACTGTTAATTTTCCATTAAATAGCTACTGTATTTTTGTTTATTTATGTTTTTAAATTGAAGAAGGCAATAATAAGAATTTTTGATCAAAATAAAAATTAACCATTTTATGAAAAATGTACAGTACGGTAAATACGTTACTATATATGTTAAATTAGAAGATGGCTTAAGAGATAAAATAAATAGTTTATTCTGTATAAATTTGTAGATAAAAGATAGTTGTATTAAAGTGGGCCAAGTTAATTGGAAACATTTTTAATAGATTAAAAAATACGGGTACATTTTTATATAAAATTGAGAGGACCAATTTTATACGGCACTTTTTCGGAACGTAACTACTGTGTTATACAAGGGATAAGTGTACTGTACTTAATCATTAGGAGAACTGACAAAATTGAGCAAAAATTTACACGCGCAATAAATGAACAGAGATAGATGCACTTGCTAGAGTAAGTTAAATAATATAATGAAAAGAATATTTATTAAATTTGACACTACTGATAATAATTTTCAGATAGGTAGAAAAGGAAAAAACGGCTATTTCTCCATTAGTAATAGAAAAGGTTTGGATACGATTTGCTCAGTGAAAGACCAACTACATATAGCCTAATAGAGAAATTAAAGTAAACATTTTCGAACTGTACAGTACATGTACTGTTTTCTATATTAAAAACACTGTCTCAGTATAATAATTTTGCTTAATTCGAATCGTTTACGTACCCTATGAATTGTCTGATATTCCGTTTCTCGAAAACACGTCTACGAAATTATCATCTTCGTCTTCCTTTTCTCTATTTTTTGCTATATATTTACTATATAGGATATATACTGTATATATAGAAACTCGAATATAAGATTTCTATCTATATACATATGAATGAATAGAAATCGGTTCGTTTCAAGTTGCGTTCTTGCCTACTCTTAGAATTAAGTATTATTCTACATTTCTGATTCGGTCTTTATAAAATTGTGCTATATTATGTTAATATTTGTTATATTTTGTGTTTGAAAGGAAACTAGATAAGCAATTTTCATAATTTTTACAGGAAAATTTTACCTTATTTCAGATATCCATAAACATAATATTTAATTAAAGTGACATAATTTTAATTCAAATAAAAATTAAATAGCTGGAAGCAACAAGAGAATGTGAAAAATTATTAGATGCAAAAACGATAAACGAATGACCATAATATCGTAATAAATAAAATTAATTTTTCGTAAGAATGAAATTAAATCTATGGAATCCCAGAGTTTATTTTAATTTGATCTACAATTTAATATAAACTGAATACTGGAAATGCTAAGGGTCTAAGTAACAAATATGTGAAATGTGGAAAAACGAAATTTTTTGTGGAGAACCTAAAGATGTGGATTTTGTGACTAAAATCTGTTTTAAACATAAGGAGAATCTTGAGATTTTAATCACAAAATTATGGCAGTTAGGTTGAGGACTGGAAATCGTGTCTAACATTGATCATTTCTAGTCCTCAACATGGCATTTATTTGAAAAATAACTAAGGTTATTGATGAATATTAAAATACTTATAACTATGGCTCTTCATTTGAATTAAGAAATAACTATGTTAATTTAAATAACACTCGACAGTAAACATATAATGAGATATTTTCAACGCTACAATAACATTATAATATAGGCCTACTCCAGACAAGTTAAAACAAATTTATTTTAGAAAGATCTTCCTGAAAAATATTTAAATCGGTTTAAAACAAACATTTGAATTTGCTGTTAAACAACTTCAAATCAATACAAATAGCTGAAATAATCAATACATTTTTAATTTCAACCACGAGAATTATATTTGAAATAATCATCCGTAATGTCCATATTATAATAGATAAATCTTAATGCTAATAGATTATTATTTAACATAAGAATTCTATTACGTTGTGACCTATTTATTATATCGTTTCATACACGCAGTAATGGTGTAAGAAAACGTTAACGCGGCTGATACAATTAAATAAAATAGGACGTTCTAACGCAAGCTAAATCTTTCTGAACCTGAAATAGGTTACTAAATACCGAATATATTAATGCATTATAAAGCATTCACTGAAAATTTTATGGGTTGTTTTAACCGCAATACCAATAAATCGATTCCTAAATTTATTTTAAAGAAAATAAATAAGTGTTTAGAAGTAAGAATATTACTGACTCTAATTATTTAAATAACATATGATTTACGAACTATTAATTTATTCAATTATATTTAATAGTAACTGTTTGCTAATTATTAAAAACTTTTGTATACTAAAAATAATCAAAATAGAAAAATATATATATTTAAAATTTAAATATATACATATTAAATAATAAATTATCCATAAATTAAACTAAATTTACATAAATAAGATTTAGAATTTGATATTTTTGGTCAATTGTAAATCTGATTTTTTTATAAAAACATAATTTAAAATTCTATAAATAAAATAATTTAAACGATGCCAAAACATAACGCATTACTTTTTGGTATAATTCTATATAATATGCCACTCCCTTATATATAATTTTCAAAATAGAAAAGTCGTAAAATTTACGGTATTTTCATAGAAAAATATTAATTATTATTCTGTTTATTTTTTAAATACTTTCTATTCGAAATTTATGAAATTTGTAACAAATTGAAGAAATTTAATTTAATATCGGATATTCAGTTTTTCATTCTTTTAATAAAATAATTATTACAGTATTCTATAGTAGATATTATAGTCTTACATCCGAAGAAACAAATAATTAATATATATTATTTTTCATACTTATAATGTAGCATAAAATTACAATATAAAGATTTATACCAGTATTAAGACGATAAAATTTCAGTTATTTATATTGAATATGCTATTAAAATGAAATTTTAGAATTTCTAAAACCACGAAAGGAATGAATTAAGCGAATAAAGTGAAAAATGAACCACGACATACATTTAATTGTTTATTGTGTCGTGAATTGAGTATCCGAAAAATTAATATTTACAGACTTTTCGCATTTTATTTTAAAAATTCAAAATTTGTAATAATTTATAACACAGAAGAATTTATAATTTTACTTTATTGAGAATTTAAATGATAGATAAAAATTGCATTGCCGAATTATATTCTAAAATATCGTATTAAATGAAGAGTCATTTAAAGCAACATTGTTATTAGTGTTATTCTTTATAATTATGTTAATTAAAATGTTATACAAACTTTCAACTAATAAAACAATATTTTTATTAACAAATTTAAGTTTTTATGAAATTGATAAAAAAATTTGATATATTCCATTATTTTTAATGTAAAAAATATGAGTTAAATTATTGACATAATGAAATTCTGTGTTATCTATTACGTTAAAAATCTTTTATTATTATTAATAATATTTCTTATTTAAGCTTATCTTACGAATTTTAAGTTTACATTTTAAACTTAAAATATTCTTAACTTTACACAAACAACATTCTTAGTATAAGTATATCGTGTTAATTTGTAAAATGCTACAAAAGCTTTTATACATTAAAGTTTTTTTTTTAATTAAAGGAAAATTATTTCTTTAAATAAATTAAGAAAAATGGGATAAAGAAGAAATTTTTACATGTTAACAAAAAAAATGCATATTAAAAATATATTAACTAATGCAAATGTTTTATTTATAATTTCAGTTATAAAATTTGATGCGATTCCTAAATAGTGAAATTTTTGAAACAATTTTTTGATTTTTACCGAATTTTTAGAGAGAAAAAATAAGAAAGAGGTTTCGCAAATAAATTTCGCAAATAATTAAAAATTATAGAAAATATTAACTAATTAAGATAAGCAATATTTTTCAGACAACAGTAATAAATGAATTGAATTAAGTAATTAATTAAAATGACTAACTTGTAAGAATAATTACTTCAATTATAAACTTTTTAATTTGTTTTCCACTATATTCATTCTATCTTGTACGAATTGTCCATTTTAAATCATTATAATTACGCAAATTAGCACAATAATTTATTGAAATTTTAATAGAAGATATGACATATAAACAATAATTTCAATAGTTATATGAAACCAAATATCTTTCCGAGAAAGGTTATTTTTAAATAAAAATTAACCTGCATATTACATTAATATTGACAGCTATGGTATAATGAAAAATTATCAGATTTGAAATGAGAACACAATCAAAATGAAATATTTAAAGAGTGGAGTTATTTACTTCATAGATTAATTTAATTATAAATAAGTATAACCCTTACCGTAAAAGATTTTCAAACCCAATGGGCGAAATATCATTGACTCTTACAACCTTGGCCTTGTCTGCCATATCTCCCGATAAAAGAACCTTAAAAACGGGACTTGTCATAGCTAAGAGAACTTTATGCCCCGTATATTTCTTAGCAGAAGAGCCGGGCCCGACTATAAAGGTAACATCGGTAAACGTCTTCTTCTCTAATAGGGAAGATGTCCTTTCGACCAAATTTTCTCCCGCCATTTGTCACTCGACATCCTACGTCAAAAGACAACGTAAATTAGCTGTTAAATTCTTTCCCGACAGCGATTTACTTTCTTCTTTAACTTTCTCTTATATAATTGGTTAAAATTCGTCCAATTACGGGTAAGCTTATAGAAAATTCTTTCAATTAATTGGCTTCGCCACGTGACTTTTCCTATCGTTCGTATCTATTATCCAATTGGTTTAATTCTATTTCGTCACGGCTCGTACGTCAAATAATCTTTTACTTGTCATCGAGCCGGAAGCGAATAAGATTAATCTTTTTCCTATTTCATTAATATCATAATTTTTAAAACTGAAAAACTGTAAAACCATAGCTATAGGCCAAATTATTATAATAACTACGCAATTACTTTATCAAATTTTGAAAAATTCTTAAATTTCAAAATTTCTTAATAAATTGAAAGTCTTACCTCCCAATTATATATTGATACATTCCCGGTAAAAAACAAAAATATAATTTATTTTAGCATCGAATCCGAACGGAGTAACGTCTGTCTAACGGAAGTTCGGCCAATGATCTGCGTTTCGATAACGTGTCTTCTTCAGTCTGTTTGAACGTCATTGTCGTCATGACAACGTGACGGAAGAAGGGGAGACGAACCACGTGACTAACGTCCCTCGGTGACAACGAGGCTGACTATGGGAGGGGCGTCTACTGGAGTGATGAACGAGCCGGCTCACACTACAAAGGTATTCAAACTGAGACACGCGTTATAAAAGAGTGGAAAACAACCGAGTTCACTTATTTATCTTTATGTATCGATTTTCGGAATCCTTTCAGGAACCATCACAAATGACATACATTTATAATCTCCAAGGAATTTACCTCGTACTGGGTCATATCTAAATTAACGAAATTATCATCAAAACGTTTTAGCGACGTTTCTATTTTATCGAAGTATTCTCGTGACGTGTTAACAGAACTTCCCCTCGTGAATTTCCGCGTGACGCCAACATAATTCAACCAATACAATTATGGGAATTCTGACAAAAATACTATGTTTAATTGACTCGATGTAGGATAATGTTTGTTAGAATGTATCACGCTACAACTTAAATTTAGTGCATTTTATATTAAAGGCATAAATTCTTTCATGTTAATAATATTTCATTTACTTGTATACGTACAGGTTCTAATTAAATAATTTTATTTTTCTTCTACGAAAACTTATTACGGTGTTACCATACTCTGTGCAAAGAAAATTAGATCATAACTCATGGTGAAGCAAATTTAATTATTTTAATTTCTTGCAGAAATAATATTAGGAGAATTATTTTTTTTAAAAATGATTAAACTCACAATACAACAGACACGTATTTTTTCTTACAAATGCAGTTCTAAGTTTAACAAATGCTGGAAATTCTCCTCGAATTCTATAAAAACGGCACATACTTAATTTTTCTATGAATTTATTTCAGATTTCAGTTTTAATGGCTCCTGTGCATACAATACTGGGTGTGACTCACTCGCCTTACATAAAAATGCCCAAATCGACAGGTGTTAGTTTCTTCATGACCTGGATGTCTTACGATTAGTATCGACTTAACAAATGTATTTGTAATGTTTCACTTTTACTAAAGAAAAATGAAAAAGTAACAATAATAATAAGTAGGAAGTGGAGTTTTGGGCGTGGTCTCGATGAAAGCTTATCCAAAAAGAAAAAAAAAAAATTATAATTAGGAGAAGGATATAGGTTATAGAACTGTTTACAATATAGGTCTATCTAAAATTTCTACGTTCTGAGAATGGAAAAACAGCTAATTATTATTTTGTATAATGATCCTTATGCTGTATTAACAAATCGATATATTAAAATCTAAAAACCCTGCCAATAAAAATGAAAAAAATTCAAAAAATTTAAATTAAATCCAGTTCTTTATTTTTTTTTCTAATTAATAATATATTTTTATTAATTGAAGGATTATTATTCTTCTTTGAAGGTTTTAAGCTTAAAATTTGAGTTTAAAAATATATATATTTATTTTTAAGAATATTTTTAAAAGGTTAAGTTTCTCTTTAAACATTTATAACTAGATAAAATATGTATACGATGCTATTTGATTGATGCGATAATTTCATAGAATTGCTATGAATTCATTACCTTAATTCCTTCAATATATTGTGTATAGTAAAGAAAGTTACCTGTAAAGCTGACTTTACTGTTGAAATTCTTGATTTGCAGAGAAGATACTACTCGTGTAATATGATATTTCATATTACTTAAAACTATGTTTAAGAATTCAAGTGTGCTGTACATAAATATCAGAGAATATAGTCATACTAAAAGTAGTAATGGAAATCAATATTTAAAAAACTCTGCAAACTATTTTAAATACAAAAATTTGATTAGAATTGAAAATTCTGCTTACTTCTTTTTTTATACTGTAAACATATTGAATCTAGTCTACATTTAATTATATAGGTCTATAAATAATGCAAATAACAATATATATTCGTTTCACATTTTACATTGTAAAATTAATATTGAATTATTAGTACCTGTTAATTACAATGTTATAAACTATCATAATGCAATAAATTTATTTATATAAATATACAAATAAATATATTTATTATTACGCTTATAGCAGTACGATATGTGTAGATTATTATTATAATTAATAATTAATAAGCTCCATCTAAATAAGCATATTATTTATTACATATAATAATATTAAATGTATCTTGTTAAATAATAATAATTGTTGTTGTTATTATTACTATTGCACATATAGGAACACATTATATGTAATTTACTTTATTCTTAATGACATATATCCGGATTATGGTATTAATTGCATATTATTTTAATATAATATTCTAATTTTATTGTTACATATATCAGAAGAATATGATTATAAATAGAAGGAATTAATCAGATACTGTGGATTAATGGTTTGGTTCTTTAGCTCGTTTTAAAGTATTATTAATTAATATATATAATATAATATTTTNCAATTATTTTAGAGACTATATAAAAATATGCATGCCAAATACCTAGAACAGTTGCATTTAATTATGTAGAATTTCTTAAAATATGATATTTATATAATATTTATGTTTTTAGTTACAATTTTTAATGAAGACATTACGTTTACAATGCTCTAAATTCTAACGTATACTTATATTTTAAAAGCATTTACAGTTTATAATACGAGAATGTATAAATAATTTGGTTTTAATACTTGTATTAAATATCATTAACAAATACAGTGCTTATACTTAATGTTTTAAAATTTGTAAGTCTTAAATTATCGTTTTAAATGGATTTAAAATACGAAAAAGTAGTGTTTTGAGTGGCGATTTAAATATCTCAGCATGAAAAATGCAGTTTTATCGACAAATAATCTGATTTGATTTTATTCTGATAATCCGATACAATCGAAAAAAGCAATTTTGGTTAGAATAGCATTTTAGTAGCTGTATAAATGGTGTCCTTGGAAGATAAGAAAGGTTAAAAGTAAACTTACATTCTTCTGGGCATTCTGGCGAGAAATGTGTTATGAAGGGGTTCCGACATGGTCGAAGCACTGAGCATTATTGCTAGACAGCTGTTTGGATCTCACGTCTACGACGGAAAAGGAGGAGGTCACGGTTGGTGGATACGACTGGATAAATTATGTAGATGGAGAAAACGTCATACTCACTATTACCATTAAGTCGAATTTTTTTATAGCAAAAAAAAACTTCACCCGCAAATCAATATCAGCTGACGAAAAGACTAAAGAATGTACTTTTTAAATGGAATTGGAATTAGAAAAGGTATTTTCGCTTTTATTTGATTAGAAATTGCGAATTTCTATAATCTCTCCTCGAGTATCTTTCGTGGAACGAATAGAATGTTCTTTAAAAATCTCGCAGGAAACGATTGGAAGATTCAAAAAAATGTCATCCAATTAAAAGACAGTAAAATATTAGAAAGTTTAACAAACTTTTAAATAGACTGAATTTTATATCTGGGTCATGATTTTATTTTTATTTTTCATTTTTCTGTTTTTACTACTCCAAACCAAAACATTTTAACTTTAAAATTACAAATATTTTCACAACTTTAACCTGTAGAAACGTGTGATATAACACATACAGGCTCTTTCATAGTATTAATATAAAAGGAAACAATTCGATCAAGGTCGTATCTTAAATTGGGTGGAAAGTTTATGAATAATAGATGCGTTATATAAGTAATTGCTATTCTTCGAGCAATTCTTAGACTAAATAATCGATTTTAACTCGTTGCTGACATTAAGATGTGGAAAAGTATGTCTAGGAATGTCGGAAGGATTGGCTGAGTAACCTCTGATGTCGAAACGTAGTCTCGGGCATCGTCATTCGTCAAAATCACCAAATAAGGAAAATTTCGGGAGTTAATATTTAGAAAATACTTTTTTAAGTCGTTATTGGGCAACCACTTGTCGCAATGTCAACTAGTGTCACGTGGAGACAAGAAAATTACCATCCAGGATATTTGCTGAAGCGTTATGTAGCGGAACTGATTATCAAACAGAATTCATTCAACGTATATCACGTGATTTGAAAAAATGATAATGTTTCGGTTTTTAATAATCGAGAAGCAACATTTAGTATTCAAAATCGTTCCAAACGAGATGAATGTATGCATTTACGCTTGCACACAATTTAACGGAAGAAATCTTAATTGTGAATTGATTCAACAACATTCCCTAATCGAGTATATACTTTAATAACATTCAATTATGGGATTATACTAAATCGATAGCTCTCTAAATCATAGAACATTTTTAAAACTTAATTAATCAAACTTATTATTATCCTTTCTACCTATGAATGATAATTTAAATTTAAATAGTTATGAATCATTCATTGTTTCAAAATTAATCCAATTTTATTTTATATAATTTAAAAATAATAAAATTTATAAGATTTTTATTAACATATTAGCCTATCCGATATTAATTGAAGTCTTAAAATAAATTGAATCGTGAAGTTACATTTAAATTTGTTTTAAAATGTTTACATAATTTCGTATTTATATAAAATTTAGATACGTTTATTCACTTTAATAACAACAAATAATTGCAAATTCTTACTACTTTACATTATTTTTTTTCGATAAAGTTAATGTAAAATCAGTTTTTTAATAATATATATGAAAGTTTTGTAAAATAAGTATTGTTCATATTTTAAGTATTGTTCATGTCTAAAAACATGTTTTATTTCTTAAAGTAACAGATATTATATTAATTGAGTGCATTAAATATCTTTAAATTGCATTAAAAAAACGATTTAATTGATTGATTGTTCATTCTAGGACAAATCTAATACAAAAAAGTTGTTCGTATTCCATTAAAAAGAGAAATATGATGTTCTTTGTCTGTGGATGGTCCAACAATTAACCATTTGACCATGAACAAGAATAAACATAGCATATTCGTGTATTTATTAAAATAGATTGACCAACTTTCTCAATTTTTAGAAACACTTTCATGTGGAAACTATTATTAATTAGAGTTTTTAAGAAAACGAGTTTTGCAAATCAGTTTATTTTATTACTTTTATAAGTTTAATTTATTCGTAATTTAAAAAAAAAAAATTATTGCCAATTTGCTTTAGGCCTATATTTTATAGACAGTAGTTAAATTTTCTATATATGCTATCAGTTTCTCGAAATAAATTTAATTTTTTCTTGAAATTAATGTAATTTTCATTTCTAAAAGAACAGATTACGTAGAATCCATTGATAACAAAGACTAATAATTTGATTCCTTTAACATTTGAAGCTAATTTGCTTCGTTTAAAATCTTTTCTGCAATAAATTTTATTACAAATTTTATCAAATAAAATCTAGGTTTTTACAAATATTATCGACAAAATTTTGTAGGTTTGTCCATTTTTGAAGAATCGAAGACACCAAATGGTTGAAGTGGTTCCCCGGGGAATGCCACACCCGTTGGCCGAGCATCCACTCATAACTGTAATTACCGATGAGTTGTGGCCTTGGTTTAAACAGTAACGACCCAAAACTATTATAGATACGAGGAGAATTATGTACAAAAAATTTATTTGTATAAATTTAAGAACTTCTTAAATTTAAGAACTTATTAAATTTCCGTTTATGAAATCCTGTAAAATACCAAACGCAATTCAGACGGCAATTAAGACGAGTTCTCAACATTCGTTCGAAAACGTAATGGACTGATTAATACTGGCAGGAGATTATTCGATTCGTAGAATTCCTTATGCAAATATGAAAAAATGACAACTCGTACTTTTGTACCCGTACCAAATAAGCAAAATTGGGTGGAGTGGCCATTTAGTTCGTGGGATGAGGCTAGCTACAATTAATATGAGAGCATCTAAGTAATGAGTCCTTGGAACATTGCGTTGACAATCACCTTGAAAGTTAATTAGAGAAAGTGCTACGAAATCTGTCTATAATTACTTTAAATAAAATAAACAATAAATTTAATTTACTCATAAAATTTTAATGATCCTTTATACATTTTAAAATTAAATACTTTTTTGGTAAAAATGTTGTACGGAGACAATAGAAAATTCTTAAAATTTACAATAAAATTCGTTGTGAAAATGAGAACGACACCATTACCTTCATTTAGTTTATGAGAATATTGATTACAATGATTCTAATTGCTAAGTTTCAGAAACTTTTAAAATTAGAAGATTAAATTGTCTCTCTGAATAATTCTTTTATAAGACAGAAGGGAGAATAGATTTTCTTCTGCTCTTAATTTCGCTGTTGTACTTTTAAAACTCGTTGATTGGAACTGAGTGAAATAGGTTATAATATCTATCATACTTTGCAAATGTCAACTTAAGCCAGCGAAAAATAAAAATAAAATAAATTTTCTGTTAATCTAAGAGATTGACAATGTAATTATCTAATTATATTTATTAGAATATACTGTACTAGAGGATTTATTTTGAAATAATACGAATAATTTCAAAGATATAAAATGTAATATCGAAATTACTATTTGTAAAATATTAAATTAAAATGTTATATTTGTTAATAAATGTTTCGTATTGATTATTAATTACGTTAAACATTATAAATAAATAAACAACGAATGTGAGTATTAATTGTTAAACTACCTTTAACTAATACCAGTTAGGCATAACTAACTGTCTATTGCGTAGCGCTTTTTAATCCCCACGGTCGTTAAGAAACGATCGTGATAAGTATATTAATGTGTAACATAGTTCATAAACAAAATGAAGTTTGCGTCATTTACATTTTTCATCTAGAATTTTAAAATTAGGTCATTGATCTGTCGTCCATAAACGTTTCCCGAGCATAATTTTCTGCAACTGACAATAATTTTCTCGTTCAGCTAATTAATGACTACATCACTTGGAATTAATAATCTTCGTTACTAAGAAATTCGGCAAACCTTTTAATAAAAGTATAGAAATAAAATTCAAAGTTTGGCAATAAATAAAATTACCGGTATTAATTTTTTTTCTAGTTATAACATTTATTATATTCACTTTTAAATGTTAAATAAAATATTAATACAGCTATTAGAAAACATTATTTTTTTCTAAGTTCAGTACTGGAAATAAATTTAAACGATGTTAAAACATGATACGATGATAAAATTATTGTACATCCGTTAAATTAACTATATTTCATAAAAGATATAACTATTTTAAAAACTCGTACACGTTATTTTAATCATCGTCGCTCTCGATGACGTTTCGTTAACACGCTAGAATTTCATTCTTTATCAATGATACAATCGGCGAGGATAAAGAAATTTATATTTTACAATTGCCGCTACTTCGTGCGGAAGCTTATGATATTTTTAAATCCGCGCTAATAAACATCAATATTTTATAGATATATCACCTCAAACGCGAAAATAATCATTTGTTTTATATACATAAATTATCGTAAACTCTACGCGTTATGTTCTTGTATTTTTTTAACGTTTACACCTTTGATATTGGATCCATTTTTTAATATCAAGATTGATAATGTCGAGAATGTCGATCCGAGTACTTTTAAATTACAGACCGATATAAATTTTCTTGAGTTTTATAATCAGATTTCTATATCCTTTGGGAAAAATGATTTATAGAGACTATAATAATATTTGAAAATAAGAGAATATAATAAATATATTATAGATACAGCCTAAGCGTTTTATGAATTTGTCAATACTTCGTACCGATATGTTACGAATTATATAATTTTGAAATATAAATTAAGATCAATTATTTAATCTGTTTGTTTTTATTAATAGAATAATAATGTAATGCAAAAGATTGAATGATTTATAGTTTATTAATTGAAATAAATACTTTATATACTTTTTTTGTCATTAGAATAGAAAAAAATATCAGATAAACCAGAAAACAAATATTGAGACTGATATTTATTTTACAGTTTAATATTTAGATACTTTAATGTTTGTTTTAATTACAGTAATACCCCGAACTTACGCGATAGTTGGGACAGAGCGATAACCGCGTAAGTGGAATTCGCGTAAGTCGGGGTATAATTTCGCATATACAGTAGAGCGTCGTTTATCCGAATCAATTAGGGACTGAGGTTGTTCGGATAACTTATTTTTCGGATAACCGATTATGTACGAAAAAATATATTAACCTATCCTGTGTTGAAATTTTTCTCCATTGCGTGTCGCTTCGCGTTGAATTTTCGTCGATGTTAAGCCTAACGTATACTTTTTAAAATAATAATCGTGGCTATTATATCGTTAAAAATTATTTCTTTATTTTTTACAAACAAAATAAATATATTGAAAAATATAAAAACAAAAAAAATTATACTTTAGAAGTTAATCTAGTATCAAAAAC
>NW_019384454.1:414304-430541 GCF_000671375.1 Centruroides sculpturatus
TAAGTGGATTGTTTTAAGATTTAAAAAGTAAAGAAGATTTTATGTTATTTTTATGTACGTTTCTTTACAAAGCTATATTTAATTATAATTTTCTTTCAAAGTATATTAATATAATTGAAGAATATTTTGTACCAGGTATGCACTGTACTGTACATCTACCACACATTTTATTTCACCAAGTAAGTTTTTATTATTTTATTTGTAATTTTAGCCCTTTTATCGTGCTAGTGATTCAGAATGTAATTGTGATATTAAAAACACATTTAGAGAAGTCTACGGTTTTTACTGGCTTATCGAACAAACAATACGAATGGACCCTTGACCATCACTGATGTGCAATTAACTAATTGCCCCTGGAAGTCGGCTTCTTACAGAAACACAGCTTCCCTACTATAAAATGTCACAGCACACCACTGATAAAATTAATAAAATATTAACACAAATAATTCAACAATAACAACAATTAATTTAATACAAGTATATTTTTTTAACAATCAAAATTTATATACACTAAATATTTCTGATATCTTTGCATTGACAGGAGTTACTAACACTTGCTAAAACAACTGCAGCAGTTAATATTAAAATATTTTTCATTCATTAACTTAAATATTAATTTTAATCATTATTGAAATAGTCAATCAAGTTTAAGCAATATTCATTTATAAAACCTATAAATTTCGATATTCTTTTGAATATAATTGTAAATACAGTATTCAAATGGTTTATATGATTAACTCAATGTTATTTATTCCAAAAATATTTCAATTTTTGATGCAACTATATATTTTCTAACAGTCATATAATTATTTAAAACTAAAATTTAAAAATTTTATGAGATATTTTCACAAAATCGAATTTTATAACCTTATTGTGTAAAATAGAAAGTCTGTTAGCGTTATTAACTCTTGGCACTGAAAAGTTGTTAGTATCAAAGGTCAAAAACAAAAAAAATCATACTTATCATTCACCTCTTACGTTAGAAAGTAATAAAAAGCGATATCACTGACTATACACGCTCAGCAAAAGAGAAAATAAAGTCATTATATCTGCCTGTTAACTCCTATTTGGGAATTAAATATCCAACAATTTACAAGTTATCGCACTTCCAGGTAGTGCAGAATGTTGCAATAATATTATAACTATATTACCAGAAACAATATATAATGCGGTTATAAATGCAAGCTTAAGGAGGGGAACTGTTCTAATTATCAGTCTGACGTCATCTGGGCTTAAAAATTATCAATAGATTAAAGACAATCAACTACTATAACAATTCTATCAAATTCTTCGTTTGTATTTTGCTTGATTCTCTGAAAATACACTATTGTCAATTAAATATGTTCACGTCAGGACTACTGTTTAATTGTTAGGCTATATTTAATTTAATACGGTTTTGCTAAAATTCTTTCCTTACTATAAAACTTTCTATATCAATATTAGCTTAAGTATTGAATAATTGAATCGGTTTATTCTGCATATTACGATGTATATATACTCACATGTATTTATTTCCTCTCTACGGTACTAAAAAATCAATTTTTTGTGCTCATCGTAGATTGCCAGATCTACAACGGAGAGAGTTACGAAAGACGACACCGACATATCCGGATAAATTAACTCGCAAAAATATCTAAACCGAGTTAGAATTAATCAGGATTCCCACGAACAGTAGGGAATATAGGTGGAGATTTAGGCCTATATGCAATGGCTATTCAGTCCATTGTATGTATACCATGATGTATTAGTATCACATATTTTTTGCCATTTTGCATCATTGCCTTTTTCTTACAGCTCGCTGTTCGATCAGGTCCATTTCATATAGATTTATTAACAAATACGAGTTGAATTGTTTATGATTTTACTCTCCCGACTATTATGCATACATAACAAGGGAGAGTATTAAAATCGTGTTAATTTTACCCTCCGAGTTTTTGCAAATCTCCATGTTTTCATATCCCCCAAATAAAAAAAAACCAAAAAGAAAATGGAAAAAATTTCTCTGGATGTGTCTGCGTGTTGGGGTCTATTTCGTTTAATATCTCAGAATGAGGTATAGATTAAGAAACGAAATTAGGCATAGTAGCTTCTTTATGTGGGGCATTGATGCTATTAAATTTTGGTGATTATAGGACGAGGAGTGAGGAGATATTTGGTGGTCACGTGTCATATCTCCAGAGGAGTCGGAAAATAATTTTACTCGTTATTAACATTTACAATTTTTCATAAAACTCACCAGGTCCCTCAAAATTAAGCTTTTTGACATTTTATAGTAATTAAAAATATAAAAAGTTTTTTTTATAACAAATCTCATAACAGATGGCGCCGCCACACACAACAAAATTTATTATGCTTAATAATATAAAATTAATTTTTTAAATAAATTAATTAAATATTATATTATCACTTTAAATCATAATTTAGTAGATAAAAACTGCTTTATATAAATTATCACAATTTTCTTAAATTTCATATAAACAAATTATTTGCTCATACATTTAATATAATAAATATTTCCTCGATTCTAAGAACAATTTTTATCCACATTTATTTGTTGAAATTAAGACTCGTTTTACATTCATAGTCCAAAATAATCAGAAGTCATCGCAAGCCATCTAACGTGTCACACAACAATACTAATTAAGAAAATTTCGGTTTTATTTCTCAAAATTTACATCAGTTTAATCGAGCTTTGCCGGTAACGTACGTTTAATTTAGACTAGTTTTAAATGTTTAAAATACTCTCAAGATACAACTGAAAAACAAGAAGATATTGTAAAGGTTGATTCGTTTTTTATTAGATAATTTTCAGGAGCTGATTCTTAATACTTTCAAACATAAAAGTGCATTTAAACAGATATTCAAAACGGCATAGTTATAAAGTTACAGGATGTTTATATGTGGACAGAGCACCAATCAACCTGGAGGGTATCGTCTTTCCTATTGATTAAATATCCTGTAACTTTAAAACTATGCAGTTTTGAATATCTGTTTATATGAGCTTTTATTTAATTAAATCTTCCGTTACTGTTTGTTGTGGATTTTTAAGGAATTTACAGCTATTGGCTTTTTTTTTCTTAATTGGATCTTAATGACCGCATCTTAATGAAGAACGGTAATTAAGATCCTAAATGCATTTCCTCCAATAAAACCCAGCGGCGGCCTTAACCATTGCGAGGCTCCGGGCGGCAGATCTTTGCGAGGCCCTTCTCCTTTGTGCAAAGTATGTGAATTGAAAGTAGGCATTTCTGATGATTGACAAGAAATGCAAAAGTTATAAATGAACAAATTTAGAGTTTTAAAATATTATATTAGAAGATTTATAAAAGTTAACAAACATAAAGACGACAAATTATTATTATTTTTCTATCCTTTCCACTCTGTGGGCACTAAGAAGGCAAACCCTAATGGTCCTGCTATAAGAGTATAGCAGGCCCATTAGAGTTCGGCCAGGCACACAATCGGGTGACAGGGTGGTGAAGGACTGGACCCAACATATCCGAACGGACCACTCCCCGAAAAATTCCTAAGGATTCCTTGACCCATCCGGATTCGAGCCTGGGTCCTCCGGTAGGCTGCCATCTTGACCGCTCGGCCATATGGTCTACGACGACAAATTATTAATGATGATAAACTAAGGTACATAAATGCCTTAAAAGATATACACGGGATTTAAAAATGAACCATTTCAACATACAATCTTTGTGCAGTCAGCTAGATTCATGAGACTTTAGGTAATCACCCAAGTGTTTCCAATTACATACTCCTTCATTGGATCCAATTCTTGTATTTTCTAGTCTAAACGTTCGACATGGAAAGCAGTAAACGGCATCCTTTGTTTGTAAATAAATCATCCAGCACTTGTCAAGTTTTTCACCATTAGCTAATATTTTACTGTAATGATATTCGCTGAATCGCCGTCCATTATCATTTACAGGGAAAAAATCAACTTTAACCCGGATTGGACTTTTTAATACAATCTCAGTTTGGTCTACATCAGTAATTGTTAATGGCCACAAACCTGGGTCATTTTGAGGATTCAGATTTTCAATTCTGCCAGTCATGAATGTAGACATAGACTCAGATACGTATTCTTGGCTGGATAGGGTTGACGGTGGCGGTGGTGTAAGAGACAAAGTGATGTTGACTCATTATCCTCGCTATTATTACTAGGTGGCAGCGGCACCCATGACGATGTTGAAAGAATAATTTCAGCTGGGTTAGGGTTACAGTGCAGTAATGTGTCACTTTCAGTCAATGAAGGGTTTCTAGAGGTTTCTTGACCATCACTTTTTATTTATTTATATAAAGACCCACGTAGATTTTCTTCTACCCGCTTTCTTTTGATAGCTCGTTTCCTTTTTGAACTCCGACTCAAATTTTCTACCGGCATCACGATCAAGCGAACTCATTTCATAAATTCTGTTTCGCACATAAAACTAATTCAGAAATAATTTACAAGCAGTTTTACACAGTTTTTTTTAACAATTCACTCTTTACCATAAGTACTGTTAATAATGTAAGATTCACTAAAACTTAATATCATTTAATGTTTATTTACCCACTGAAAGATATGTGCCATACAAACGATTATGTAGCGCATACAGCTGCTAGCAAAATAAGCGTCAGGTGACAAGAATTGACAAACGAAATGAAACACGGGGATACCCCGAGCATAAATCGTAAACACCATGAATCACGAAAGTAACAAAACCGCCCGTTCAAGTGAGTTTTCTAAGCGCGAGGAACAGGATTCAAATAGTAATAAATTTTTCAAATATGTTTTACAGTCAAATTACAAAAAATATTATTATTCACTGATAAATAAATAAATTAATTTTGATATCGTTAATCTTACCTTTTATACGAATGTGAGATTGAATAAATCTAAATGAGAAATTTTATTTAGGCACTTATTAATAATAATATATACTGTACTATGAATTAATCAAATTTATTTTATTGTTATAGCTAATAGCTAAGGATAAAATAAAAAGTTTTAAATATCAACTTTTTTCTACTCGGGTTGTTGCGCGAGGCCCCTGCAAGAGAGAGGCCCCGGGCGATTGCCCTGCTCGCCACCCCCTAAAGCCGCCTCTGATAAAACCTATATCAACAAATGCTTCTTGTGTGATGTGTTACTGAGGGAAAAAAGTCAATGATCTTTTATGTTTGAAAGTATTGGAAGAATCAGACCCTGAAATTTTTCGCAAAGAAAACGAATCACCCTTTACATGAAGAAGAATATGATAAACATCTACTTCGTGACATTTGTATTGTTTTTCTAACTTGTTACTAGGGTTTAGCAAAACTCAACTCGGCTCAGCTATTCGGAAATACCGAGCCGAGCCGTGGTGTGTTGTAGCCAGGAGCAGCCCTAGGGCGGTGCGAACGTTGCGATCGCACCGGGCGCCGTCATAGTGGGGGCGCCGAAAATGCAACGATAGATCGTCTGCGAAAAAAATAAAACCCGATCACCTTATTACTACTTAACCCTGCCCCTCAAAATAAATACCAAGATTAAAGAAACCAATATTTATACATTTATTTCCTTATTCCCTTTTGTTCTCCGTCTTTCTAGAACTTTCTTTTCATTTCCTTTCTTCCCTTTGGGTAGGGCCACCAATTCCAAGAACGGAAGACAATGGACCACCAGTTCCAAGAACATAAGACAATGGGAGAGTTAAGGCCAGAGGACCGTTAAGACAAAAAGAACGGGTTAGTCTTGACTGGACCTACGTGGAAGTAACGTGAAGAGAAGAGCGCTCCAGATCGCGAGTAGACGACTAGAGGCTATTTGAGACTGAATAATTCCGAAGGAAGGACATTTTCGTTACGTTAGAAAAATAGAAAACTCCAGAGTCAACGTTGGACAGAAGTCCCTATTATAAAGAAAGGGAAGAAAAATTACGTCTGGTGTATGCAGAATCCGAGGTGGTGCTCATCCAGTGTTCACGAAATAAAGAGAACCCCGGGTATTTTGATCTTGCCCTTTTTCTATCTACTTTCTCATATAATCTTCTACACTCTTTGGTTATAAGTTAGTGAGTAAGAATTAGTTCTAAGTTTCTGTACACGAACTATCGGCGCAAAATTATTGTACTGTATATTAAATGTCCGAAAAAGTTATATTCAAGCACATAAAAGGACTATCGCTGAGAAAAGTTTGTGAAACTCATTGGGAGAGTAGAGTTTCTAGCCTCGCTGCAGTTCGTTATCACTACTCTTCAGTTCGTGACGCCCTTCTGGATCTTCAGGAAGAAACGAATGACCCAGTTGCAGCATCAGAGGCCTTGTCGCTAATTCAGATCATGGAGCAATTTGATTTTATAGTAACAATAGTGGCATGGTATGATATACTGTTTCAAGTAAACATTGTAAGATTTACAGTACCAAACGCTACACAATTGCTGAAGAACTGCGAATTTGTAAAGGAGTACCGGCGTTATTCGTCTGCTGTAATAACAACTAGGGAAATTGCTTTTCAGGCTGGGATAAATCTTATTTTTAAGTCAGACCGATTACGAAGAAAGAAGAGATTATTTAAATACGAGGCCGTAGGTGAGACACCAATAGATCATGAAGAATTGTTTAAAATAAACGTCTTTAACTCTATGATCGATACAATTGAGATTGCATTGGTCACTCGATTTACACAACTATCCAAATTTAATGATACATGGTCCTTTTTATACAACGTCGAAACAATTCGTGAAAAGTCAAAATTGGAAAAAGCCTGTGCAAATTTAGAAATAAGTTTAACGGATGGAGAAAAATGTGACCTATCTGGTTGCGAATTGGTTGAGGAACTTTTACACCAGAATCCATTGTTGAAATAGCTTAAATCATCAGAACCAATAAAAGTTTTTCAACTTATTAAACAAAATGATTGGCAGGATAAATTCCTGAATGTGTGGACAGCACTTCGAATTTTGCTGACCATACCTGTAACTGTCGCTAAAAGAGAACGAAGTTTCAGTAAATTAAAACTTATTTACGTTCAACTATGTGTCAGGATAGACTGTCAGATCTAGCAATTTTATCTATCGAAAATAGTATTGCCCAGGAATTAAATTATTCTGAATTAATAACAAAAGTTGCAAGCGCAAAGGCGAGGAAGGCGACAATGTAGGCTTTTTATTTTATTTTATGTCTTAATTTGTTTCAATTTTAAATTAAATTACAATGTAAATTTGTCTTTTGTGTGATGTGAGCGTTGTCTGTGCCATAGCAGTTTAAGTAAATATTGTTAAGAATATTGCCTTATGAAAGAAATTAAATAAATATTGCCTTGTGAAATAAATATTGTTTTTTTTCCACTGTTATTGTTCCTCATCCATACTAGTACTATGCTGTAGATTTTACACAAGAGTGAGCTGGGTTGTGAGAATATAAAACATGATCCTGAAATGTGTGCTATATCTCCATAACCTAAAATTAAGAGATTCCATCGACGGAGGGGAAAAACGTCAACAGCTTGCGATACGTCTGAATAAACAAGGGTCAAGTTAACTCTCCATTTACCGTCGTTATCGTTTCTCATCCATAGTATTCCTATACTAATCTTTCGGGGGTCTCAGTTGTTAATAATATGAAAAATGTACGTTATCAGTTTAGTTTAGTCTCTACACGGGAGGGCGCCACAATGAGATCTCGCACCACCTGAAAACCTGGCTAGGGCCGCCACTGTATATATAGTTAGGTATAAGTACTCTGTTAGAATAAAGAATGTTGACTGCCATCTATTGATAAGACAGATCACTAAATTATATTTATTTATTTTTTGTTTTAAGCAATTTAAAAATAAATTTTACATAATTAATTTAATAGAAGAAATACTAGTGTTATATATTTTTAAAACAAATTTTACATTAATTTTTAACAATTAATTACAATGAAATTAATATATAATAAAAATAAAAATAATGCTAATAAAATGATTGCCATCTGGGAGATAAAATATAAACTATTTTACTGTAATTTTGAAATGGTATACTGTATTTAAATATATATTACAATAATAACAGATTTAATTACCTAACAATATATTAAAATTCAAACATATGCCCTTCATACTTAAATATAATCAAACTTTATGTTAAATAATTTTGCTCGATTTTTTTATACTCTTTAAATCTCAACATTTATAGATTTCTTAGTAATACACCTTTTTTGATTCACAACACGCTTCAAAATCACTAAATTTTTCTTCCTACTTTTACTTGGTTTTCTTTAACACCCTTCCTGCCTCATCTTGCAACCTCATTAATTTTTTTTTAATCAACACGTCGCAAATTAAAAGGGAGTCAATAGTAACGAGTGTATAATTGTTGAGATTCTACAGTACCAAAACATTCAGTAAAATTATTTAAAATGAAGTTCTGTCGGGTATAAATGAATAAATGTATACGGAATTATGTTTAAATTTAAATCTTTAAATACTGATTTACATAAACATAATACAGCACAGTAGCGTAGCGTAGTGGGGGCGGCAGGGGCGGCCCGCCCCGGGCGGCACTATTTAGGGGCAGCAAAATTACGTTTTAGGGGTCGGCAAAATTTCACAATAAATAATAATAATATCTTGTAAGTATTTGTACTATTATATTTCATATTTTCGTCCACCTACGACTCGGACCGATTGAAATGAGCAGGGAATAGTGTTACCATCCATCCGGATAGTCCGGGGAATCAACTCGCCGTCCGGGGATATCGTGCGCAACTTGTTGACCTTTTTTTCTGCTTGTACGATTTATTCGTATATGTATACACCTCCAATATCCAATACAGCTAGGTCACTTGCGTTACTCCTATCCAAGTCTCCCTAGTCGCTAACTGTAACTGATTTAGAACCAGCATGCACTGCACATTATTCTTCGCATTGCAAAATGACATACGCATGCGTCAGGAACTTCTATTCGAACAAACCTCACCTGCCGTCCGGGTCAGCGATTTTAAAAAGATGGCAACACTAGCACGGAATTTTTCATTACTTATTCTGTGACGAAACTGAATTTTAGTCTTTTAAATTGAGATACCTAAATAAGGGGGGGGCGAAATTTTCCTCCGCCCCGGGCGGCTGATACCCACGTTACGCCACTGATACAGCAGAATTATATCAAACATCTTAAATAAATAAATTCCAGCCATTCGATAATCTTAATTAAAGCTAAAAGAATTAATTATTTCCTTGGATTACAATGAACATGTTTTTGGGAGAACGTAAAAATTTACTTGAGAAGTAAAATACACAAACGTGTTGAACGTAAAGAAATTATAATTATGTAAATGTTACTTTAATTACTTTCCCGGTTGTTATGTATACATAACAAGGGAAAGTATTGGAATCGTGTCAAATTTTACCCTCCTAATTTTTTTGCAAATTTCCATGTTCTGATACCTCCTGAACTGAAAAAGTCAAAAAACCAGCATTAAAATTCCTTGGATGTGTGTGTATGTTGGCATATATTTCGTTTAATATATGACGATGGGGTGAAGATAAAGAAACGAAATTTGGCACGGCAGCTTGTGTATAAGGGACATTGTTGCTTTTAAATTTTGATGATGAAAGGTAGTGGGAATGGGGAGATAGAAGGGGTCATGTGTCATATCTCGAGTGGGGTCGGACTTAATGAAGATGTTAGCATTTTACTTTATTAGAATTTACAATTTTTTATGAAACAGATCACTACCCTTAAAAGTAATCATTTTGCCATTCGATAATAATTAAAAATATAAAAAATTTTTATAACAAAATCTCATAACAGATGGCGTTACAATTTTATTATATTGTACTGTATTTAAAAATATAATAGTAATTTTCTAAATAAAATCTCATAATAGTCGGGAAAGTTATACAACTCGTTGCTGGATTTTTTTAAATTCCTGTAACTTACTCAATTATTGATTAATAAGAATTAAAACTTTATAAGCAGTCTATTAAAATAGTCAAAGTTTTGTTGAGCTTTTAATACATTTTAATATATTAATGCACTTTCCATCAGCAAAAGGCAAACTTCAAAAGAGATGCATATAGAATGTGTCGATTTCTGTAAATTGAATTTCGTGTGTATTGAAATAAGCTTAAATAGAAAAGTGCAATGCGGAAAAACAAAAAAATTAAATTAAAACTATACTTAATGCATTCTTATAAAGATGCGACGAGTTAATTTTATTTTTTAAAAAAATAACTGCATAAAAATTTTATGAATAAATATTTTTCTTTTAAGAAAATCATAAAATTATACGAATTTCTTTTATAATAAAAAAATTTACATGCTAAATAAACATTTTCAATGAATTATTTTTACTGTATTTTGCTTCATTTTTTTAATTTGGAAGAACTATAATTTATTCACTTGGAAGTTGACAGACTTTTAGCATTTGAAAGAAGCTAGACGTTTTTTTATATGATTTTTGCTACACTTACTATTCCATTTTCGCTGAATTTTCTCTTCTTGCTGTTATATCGAATGACTTCGTGAAGAATTAAATGTTTAGAAATAATATACTATATTAATAATATCTCAATCTGATTTAATCGATCATTACGAAATGAATATAAAACTTCATTAATTTTATTTCTAAAGAGCTCTCTGAGCTTACTACGGATGTGTAAAATGATTACTACCTGCAGATAGATTGGAATTGCGAAGATTTAATAGTGACGTATCCAAAATATTTTAAAATTACTGTATAGGAAAAATACGTGAAAATATTTTTGCAAATGCCGTATTTATTCTAATAAACAGAGCAGTTGTAAGCTGGAAAAGGTTGTACAGAGCTTCCTCTAATATTAAGCGCGTTGTTTATTTGAGGAAATGCACATTTTATTCAGAGTTGTTACTTAAGTTAGACAATGAGATTCTGAAGTCATTTTCTGACATTCTTCCAATAGTATAAAGCGAAGGTTCCACTAGGCAATAGCTGTTATACAGAGTAGTTGTTTTAAGTTTTACTTTGACGTGGAACGTGCTCACTCTTACGAAAGTACAAACCGAAGAATAATTCGTTTAAAAGCTGCTACGAGTAGGAATTTTTCTACTTTTTCTTACGGGTCCATCCAACGCACCCTACTATCGGCTATTTCAAAATGGCAGAAACAGGATCCATACCCGAAAGTCAATTCTCGAAGGTTGTATTTCCAACTGTCAACTAATAAATTTGATTACCTTCTACCGACATTGAGAGTGTCTTTGGAACATTCGAGTATAAAATGCAGGGGAAAACAGATTGGGGTAGAAATACTCGTAGCTGCAGAATATAATTTACTGGTAAAAATTATAAAGGAAAAAAAGGAAATCTAAAGTCTATCCATTTATAAGAGAAGAAAAAGTAGAGGATAGTGAGAGAACTGGGAGCGGAAGGTATGATGATATTTTATATACAGTACTTTACAATACAGTACTTTCAATTTGAATTTTCGAATGATATCATTCCCAGGAAATCAACATCAAATTTCACCACAAGTGTTCGGGTATTTTATTATTACGTTCTAATAGAATGCTATTTACCAACATCTGCGTTGATGTTCCTGACATTTTTCATTTTCGTGTTGTTAAGTACTGTAGTGGAAATTCCTTGCAGAGCAATTTCATGTTGTCTTTTTGTTGGCGCTATTTTAAAACTGTACTCTTACAAACGTAAATGCTACAATTAGACACCACTCTGGTGGTGCAAGAAGTAATTCTTAGTCTACTTTTATAATAGCTATTACCTAGTGGAACTCTCCTATTTAAAAGTAAACATTAATTATTAGGTTTTATGATCAACTCATACACATTTTTCAACGATCTCCTCCGTAATTGCATTGTATAAAATATCGTTTAAAATTTTATTGTGAAATTTTTAATTATTTATTTCAACACGTGTTCGTAATCGAATATTGTGTTTTTGATTAATATTAATAAAATAACACGTATAAAGCTGTTCTTTTTCAGTTAAGTCAAAAATAATCGAAGCATCGAGTTGAAGCTCTTTATACGAATAAGCAAAGCTAAATTTGCTAATTTTGTCTTTGCAATTTAAAATTTGGATTATTTAAATAACTAGCTATATTTATTTAAAAAATACCAAATCACTTAGAAACTTTTCATTCTCCAATTCTCTAATAAAGGAGGTCACCTTTAGTGTTCATAGTGTCTCACTTTGTCTCTCAGATGTAAAAACGCTGAAGCATTCGACTTTACTTATGGTATGTTCGTTAATATCGGTCACTCTGCGTTTCCGCTACTACCGGAGTGTGCTGCTGTTGGTAGGCATTTAGAAACAAAGTTGAAAGAAAGAAAAAGATGGCGGCGCCAGTACTATCGTCAATATTGTGATAGAGGGACCGACGATTTTAAAATATGCGTTTTTAGAGACAAAAATTGAAAAGAAGTTCCAATTGTAACATTTAACCATAAAATTAATTGTCTTGCCGACAAAATATCCAGGAAAAAAAAATTAGAATGCCGGCTACCATTTAAAAAAAATTCGAGTTGACACTTACATCACCGTGTGTACTAACGTGCGTTTTCACAACTTCTAAATTTCCATTTATGAAACCAANAACTAGCTATATTTATTTAAAAAATACCAAATCACTTAGAAACTTTTCATTCTCCAATTCTCTAATAGAGGAGGTCACCTTTAGTGTTCATAATGTCTCACGTTGTCTCTCAGATGTAAAAACGCTGAAGCATTCGACTTTACTTATGGTGTGTTCGTTAATAGCGGTCACTCTGCGTTTCCGCTACTACCGGAGTGTGCTGCTGTTGGTAGGCATTTAGAAACAAAGTTGAAAGAAAAAGATGGTGGCGCCAGTACTATCCTCAATATTGTGATAGAGGGACCGACGATTTTAAAATATGCGTTTTTAGAGACAAAAGTTGAAAAGAAGTTCCAATTGTACCATTTAACCATAAAATTAATTGTCTTGCAGACAAAATATCCACGAAAAAAAATTAGAATGCCGGCTACCATTTAAAAAAATTCGAGTTTACACTTACATCACCATGTGTACTAACGTGCGTTTTCACAACTTCTAAATTTCCATTTATGAAACCAAATAATGGACACGAAACGAAACTATCTGAGCCATGGAGGAAAGTCATGTTGCTTTCCACAGTAAACTACTACTACAAGCCTCTGTTTTTGCCGTCTGACGGCGCACACTTCTAAGGGAATATAGGAACGCGTTCCGCAGAAATTTTTGAAGAATGCTGCTCGCGAGGAATTACGCCGAGGAATAAAAGAATGCACCCTTAACCACCGAACCTAGCAATGACACAATAAGTTTTTATATTCAGCTTAGAGGTCATGCAAGAATTCTTTAAACTCTTTATTGTTCAACCCTTTAATTTTTATAAAATTTTGTTATAACGCACACGTAAATTTTACCGACGAACGAAACAATTGCATACAATTAAAGTATTTGGGTTCGACTGATGTTTCTTAAATTCTTTTTTAATCAGAGGTTCGAGTCATTTTTTACGGCCTACCATACGGACCGTCTGTATCGACACCGCTCAACTTTTCACAAGGTGGATCGAAATCGTTTAGACGAATACCGAGTTGATCATTTCAAATACGTCTCCTTTTGTTGTCCCACGCAACAATTTTAAAACAAGTAATTCTCCTCGTATCTTAAAGTCTGCAGTTATTCCACGTATAAATGTAGCCAGCTGCACATTACTTGATAAATCAGTAGCCTCGTCGACAGCTTTTGAATAAAACACAAATTCTGCTGCACTTGTTTTTAAAGAAATTCGAAGATCTTCAGCTATTTCTTTAATGAGGTCAGAAACAGTCCTTGATAATTTAATATTTTTAAAGAAACTGAGTTTTTCTGGGCATAAAATTCCAACGGCAATAAAGGACACAGTCCTTTACAAACTCACCTTCATTACGTAGCTTTGGATTTTTGCAACTTTTTCAGACAATATAATTATAACTGACTCGAGTTACAGATACCTTTTTTAAAAAGAGATCACCTTTTAATAATATTTTCTTCTGTGAATGCTAACTTGTTTAAACGTTCCGCCCCTTTTAAATTTTCATATTTCTTACACTTACTCAAATAATATCGTTCGAGATTATATTTGTTAAAAACGGCAATAAGATCATTGCAAATAAGACAAAGGCACTTCTCATTCAGCAAAAAAATATAATTCTGTCCTTTTTCAGCCAGTACAGTAGTACTGGCAAATATTGCCATTAATCACTGGATTATTTTAGCTGATAACACAAAGAAATTATTTAAATTTAAAATATATAAATTTCGGCTCTCTATTCCAACTTTCAGGCAAGAATTCTTGTCAGCGGATGCACCACTAATAGTTTTCCGATTACTATTAGGACTCTTACTCCTTATCTCTTCATTATGGGCGTTGACTATATCTTCAAATTGCTCGAGTTTCGGGCAAACACTATGGGGGGGTCTTATTGAGCAATAAATCTAAAAGACTCCCGAGATGAAACCAAATTAAAAGATATGAGTTTTGCAGATAATGTGACTTATGAAACTAAAGACATTGTTCGAGCTCAAACCTACTTTGATCTGTTAAGAGAATATATCTACGGCCGAACATTAACTATATCAAGAAAGAAACAATGGGCATCTAATAGAAGAAAAGATCTAAATAAATGACATATCGAAATTATGAGAACTTTTAAAATTAGATTTATTGGTCAAGGATCTGACATAATTGCAAGGAAACATAGCGCAATAAGCTTTCATACACATTTTTTCCAAACTTAGAAATTAAAATTGTATCTTTTAGAAAAGAATGAAACATTATCAAACTACTGGTCGAGCTACTTTTGCCTACATGGAATCTGGCAACTATAGCTCAGCTTCCATACCATTTATCTGGAAGAGATGTTGGAATATATATGGACAATCACAAATCTGATCACGAAATACTATAGGAAGTCCAATTACTTTTGCTCCTAGACATATTAAAAAAAGAACCGTGGTCAATCGTGAACTTTTCTAAAATAATCACAAGAAAGGACCAAAAGATCAAGCTCGTGGCTTGGCCTCGATCAGTGGAATAGCGTAGTGGGGGCGGCAAAATTTCACAATAAATAATAATATCTAGTAAAAATTTGAACCATTACATTTCATATTTTCGTCGCACCTACGATTCGGACCGATTGAAATGAGCACGGGATAGCGTTACCATCCGGACAGTCCTGGAATCGATTCACCGTCCGGGTGAACTATTAATTTTACCCGCGACATCGTGCGCTATCTGTCGTCCTTGTTTTTTTCTTTTTTGCTTGTACGATTCATTCGTATTCATATACACCTCCAATATCCAATAGAGCTAAGTCATCTAGGTTACTTACGTCCAAGTCTCCGTAGTCTAAGTCATCTAGGTTACCAAGTCTCCGTAGTCGCTAACTGTAACTGATTTAGAATCGGCATACACTGCACATTATTCTTCGCATTGCAAAATGACATACGCATGCGTCAAGAACTTCTGTTCGAACAAACCTCACCTGCCGTCCGGGTCAGCGATTTTAAAAAGGTGGCAACACTAGCACGGAATTTTTCATTACTTATTCTGTGACGAAACTGAATTGTAGTCTTTTAAATTGAGATACCTAAATAAGGGGACGGCGAAATTTTTCTTTGCCCCGGGCGGCTGACACTCACGCTATGCCACTGGCCTCATCTGGCTCATGAGCTTCATCTCCTAACCAATATTTCAGAATTTTATCTCTCTACAACCCAAGTGAAGAAGACAGAAGAAAGGGAAGATCTAAAATCTAGTTCTGGAAGTACAGTATATTATTGGTGTATTATTACAGTATATTATAGAAAGTAATGGAGTTAAATTTCCTAAAAATATTCTGGAGCTTGCCCAAAACAAGGAAATCCATAATCTATATATATATAAATGAATGTATGTCTGTGTGTCCTTTATGCATTACCATACCGTTTATCCAATTGCCACGAAACTTTGGGAAGTTGTTTAATATACTCCAGCGAAGGTTTGTGGCATAGTACGATTGCCATGAAGCTTTGGAAAGTTTTTTAATTTTTTTAATACACTCCCGCGAAGTACATTTATCCTACGATAGATGGCGCGCGTTTACACGAGCATTCGCGCACAGTGTGTTCGATCGATTTCAAATTGTGAAGACCATTTCCCCCCCTTCAAAAAATATCTCTATATATGCATTTGTGAACTGTTATTTACGATATTTTTAATAATTTTTGTTTAATCACTTTATTTCAACTTTTTTT
>NW_019384454.1:430903-438301 GCF_000671375.1 Centruroides sculpturatus
TATTCCTTTTCTGTGGGTGGGGGACGACCTTTGTCCAAGGACAAAGGGGAGAAGACAAAAGGGACATTAAGAAGCCCTGAGGCCATCAGAGAGAACGAACTGGATACTTTTGGGTCAGCGTCTGAGGTGTGCAGACGTAGGAAAGAGCAAGCTAGAGGTTTGTCGCCTAGTGGGACAAACGGAGAAGGCTTGGAAGTCGTCTGCGAACGGACGAAAATTAGAAAGACATCCAGCCATAAGACCTCAAGAAAAAACGCTCCCGAATTCTCAAGAGACGGAATCAAGAGGAAGGAAATTGAGTTAATTCAAGTACCAATATAGAGAAGATCGGAGACTCCCAAGTTTACCCGGGTACCCCCACAAAATCTGTCCTTTATACTTATCTCTTCTCTTCATATCTCTTAATTTCTTTACCCTTCTTCCTTAGCATATAAGCTAGATTAAGGTAGATTTAAGTAGTCGTAGTATCTTAAACCATAATCTTTTTATTGTCGCGAGCACGTGTTCTATTTGTGAAAATATAGAATTTTGTCGGACGGATTCGAACTTGTGCACGTACTATAGTTTGGGATCAAGTGTGTTTAGTGTAAACGAACCAGGTGTACGAAGGACTAAGTAGCTGTAGTTGAATAAATATCCTGTTTGATTTTATGGTTACTTCTTTGTCATCCTTCCTTTGTCCTCCACACCACCACAACTGAATAACTATAGTTATTGCACTTCAAAGAATAACGCAAATGTAAATTAATTAGTTTCAAACATTGAACTTTAGCGGCATCTCAAATATTTTGTTTAAAAAATAAATTATAATAAATCGGAACGAATATATACGCGACTAACTACGAAACCATAATTTTCAGAAACCAGATTTTAAAATAGGACCAACCAAAATTTGCTGTTTTACGTAATCCAAAGTTTGGAATTTTACATATCTACTTATGGTCCCATATAGAAAGAGTTGAATACTGTATAACAGAAATACTCTATTGTTAAAAAATCTAGAATGATATATGATACAATTTATTAAACTTTGAAAAAGTGTTAAATTCTGACGACAGATGGCAGCATTAAAAGTAAAACAAAATCTTCTAGTTTTTTAGTGTTTTTAAAGTCAGTTAAAATATACACATCATTTGACGTGGAAGAGTATTACAAAATCTTTATTGGGAATCAGTTTTGAATCCAAATTTTCTATATTAATATTAGAAAATTTATTGCGGAAAGTAGTCGACAAATAACCGTGGTGTGTGTTATTTGTGGATGATATAGCTTTGATTAGTGAAGCTAAGATGAGATTGAGGGAAGTTAGAGAATGATTTCGTATGATCAAAATCGAGCCGGTGCAATTTAGATATGGCTGTCAAAACAGAGGAGAAAATTAAATTTCGGGGAAGGATAGATAGAAAATTAATACATTCAAGTATGTATATACAATGGGTTCTATCTACAAGCAGAAGTACAGCGAGACTTAGGTAAATGCGAGTAGGCAGAAATAGAGACAAACTGTGCGATAAGAGGTTGCAATTAGATTAAAAAGGAAGTTTTACAAGTCTAGCTACTGTATGCTATAGAATGCTATGCTACTGTATGCTGAATTACAATAATACGAAAAAAATGCACACTATGAAGATCCAGTTAGCCGAGATGAATGGAGTAAACATCGAAAAAAAATAGATTTTTTTAAAAGTAATAAACTGAAAAAAAAATAGTTTGATGGTTAGATTTAAATTAATAGAGAAAAGTAAGAATTTAGATGTAAAATTTAAGAAAAATAGGAATTATTCAAAGTAATATTGGAAACTGTTATTAGGAAAGATATATTATACTACAGTCTTACATGATAGATATACTATTTATATATACTTATATTACATTACTAATTATCATCTAAGTTATATTATGATACAGCGGAAGGCTAGAATAACGAAAGCTGATCTCTCTTAAATGAGATAAAGGATGGCGGTGAGAACTTATTTATTTGTTTCGCTTTAAATTTTAAACTACAAGAAATTTTTAAACATTTTATAAATTTTTACATATAATTTTTTCAATTTGATTATTTTCTTCTCCCGCGTTAATTCGATTACAGTATTTATTCTCTTTACGTATTTTTACCAGTTATGTTATTTTCTAGAGAGTCTTTATGTGTTTTTCGGTAAACTACTAATTTTTAAAATATATTTTAAAATCGGAAATACTTTGATTTTTCAGACTATAAGATTTAAATTAACATTGTTTAATTTATTATTACTGTATTGTTATTATTCTATTTTAAGGATTTTCTGTCTTATTAATTTTTTCTTTCTTTCTCTGTGTTTTCAAATTAGCTTAGGGATTTCACTCTATCACTTAAAAAGTTCATATTGAGATTTTTGATTGAATATGACATGCACTGTGCTGTATATATTTCGATTTGTCTTTGCGTTATTCTTCAGTCTGAAAGTATAAATTATTTCATTTTAAAACTAACATAAAACTTGAACCTAAAATTTATTGCAAAAAATGTCATTTTAATTCTGCTGTAAAGACGAAATATTTTTCAATATCGGCCTAAATAAAAATTAAAACAAAACATTTGAAAAAATTAAAAAACATTTCAGGAGCTAGAGGATTTTTTCAAACAGAAAAAGAAACGAAAATTTCTTTTCCTAAAAACCTAACTTTTCACATTCGTAATTGCGATTATAGTGCGTGGGTCTGTAAACAACGGATCAAAATCATAAGTTGGTCTCGACATTAGGAAATTATCGAAATTATCTACAATATAAGTGTAATTTACCTAAAAAACGGTTGACTCGGCCTGATATTTAATTCAAATCTTGTTTCTCTTACCTAAAATACGACAATACTTTTATTTAGGTCGATTCAATAACGAGTGACATAAATATTCGCTTTATATATCTAATGAAATTAAACTATGCTTACATCTAACATTAAAATAAATTTTTTATCTTATACATTCACTCTTTTAATAATAATAATAATAATAATAATAATAATAATAATAACTCTCCCGTGGTCAACACCTGGTCGTGGTGGGAGAGCCCAGTAATTTTACTGAACCATAGGGCAATGCAGGCTGGAGCTCCTGGTAGGGACGCCCATGCCAGTAAGGTCTATGGGGAGAAATGAAGCTAAGAGTGACCGCACACCCACATTATGTGGAGATAATCATAATGGTAGTAACCAGATCAAAGTGTGATACCGGCTCGGACGTCGCCCGGGTTAACAAGGTCCGCGTTCGTGGGTTAGGCAGAGGCTCACGTTTGAAAAATAGGCCACAGTCTCCCTTGGTTACCGGTGGCGAAAGCAGCGCCGGCCCAAGCATGGCTACTGCAATGCCCTCAACAGATGTGAGGAATCAACCTAGCNTTTCTTTCTTTCTCTGTGTTTTCAAATTAGCTTAGGGATTTCACTCTATCACTTAAAAAGTTCATATTGAGATTTTTGATTGAATATGACATGCACTGTGCTGTATATATTTCGATTTGTCTTTGCGTTATTCTTCAGTCTGAAAGTATAAATTATTTCATTTTAAAACTAACATAAAACTTGAACCTAAAATTTATTGCAAAAAATGTCATTTTAATTCTGCTGTAAAGACGAAATATTTTTCAATATCGGCCTAAATAAAAATTAAAACAAAACATTTGAAAAAATTAAAAAACATTTCAGGAGCTAGAGGATTTTTTCAAACAGAAAAAGAAACGAAAATTTCTTTTCCTAAAAACCTAACTTTTCACATTCGTAATTGCGATTATAGTGCGTGGGTCTGTAAACAACGGATCAAAATCATAAGTTGGTCTCGACATTAGGAAATTATCGAAATTATCTACAATATAAGTGTAATTTACCTAAAAAACGGTTGACTCGGCCTGATATTTAATTCAAATCTTGTTTCTCTTACCTAAAATACGACAATACTTTTATTTAGGTCGATTCAATAACGAGTGACATAAATATTCGCTTTATATATCTAATGAAATTAAACTATGCTTACATCTAACATTAAAATAAATTTTTTATCTTATACATCCCAAAATCGAAAGTTAACTTTTCGATATAATTCTAGCAGGTAGGCGATAAGTAATGTACAATATAACAGATGGTAATCACTTAATACTACTTTTTTTCGTTTAATCAAAGGTTGTAACCTTTAAAAGTATCCGANTTTATTTCCTTAACTATCTTCACTTCTTCTTTATTAATAAAAAAGGACATGTGCTTTTTGGATACGTTACTACCATTTCTGAATATCATTACTGTTATTATATAAGAAACTTGACTTTTATATTATTGGACACATGCAACTTCTGGCTCATAAAGGTCTGTATGTCTGTACAGTACATTAGATTAAAACAATAACGCGACAATCAAGTGATACCATCAATTTTGGTTAAAGAATCAATTATTTTTTAACAAAAATATTAAAAGTCTATTTTTCAGATACTTTCCTGTCAACAGTTTAATTACATTTTTTTTTAATATTTATTTTTCGATTTTTGTTTTAACGTTTAATAAAAATTGATATTAAATAAGGTTTTAAAACAATTATTAATCATGTAGAATAAATTCTGTTATCATTCGTTATTCTAAAATTAACTTACTTTTAAAATACTAACAACACCTTGGAAAACAATTTATATTTTTATTTAGTCTAGACAATCATTAGACGTTTAAATTGTACTGAAAGTGTCAAAGAAGAATGNAGGATCAAAAAACTTTTAAATACACACCTTAATTCGTGATATTTAATAAAAGGTATAAATACATATGCCATCCCGGTCTTGCTTTACTCATTTGGTATAATCAACTATAAAAATAGTGACCTAAGGAAAATAGATGTCAAAACACGAAAGTTCCTAGCAATTTAAAAAGCCATCGGCAAAAAGCAGAGGTAGAAAGATTGTATTTATCGGTAAATCATGGAGGAAGAGGACTATTAAATATAGAGTACATGTACAGAGCACAAATAGTTAAATATAAACAATACTTAAAAGAGGAAAGAGATCACTTGATCAAAGTAATAGTAAAGCATGATATAGGTAGGAATAAATATTCAATAATAAAAGAAGCGCAAGAGATAGAAGGTGAATTATATTTACAACGAGGAAAAGTACATACAGATGAAGAAATTAAAAAATCAATAGTAAAACGGCATAATGTTGTTTGGAGAAATAAACAATTACATGGTCAATTTCCTAAAAAGGTGTTAGATCAGAGTAATATAGATGGAGAGCTTACGTTTGAATGGATTAAAAAGCAACAAATAGCCCCAAGTATTGAATCATTAATATTTGCTATACAGGACCATGCTGTTATGACACGACAATATCAACGTGACATCTTAAAGGAACCAGTGGATGGGAAATGTCGCCTATGTGCGACTAAAGACGAGACCACGCAGCATATTATATCAGGATGTGAAAAACTGGCGGGGACTTGTTATGTAAGACGTCATAATAACATTGTCCAGTACGTCTACTGGTGCCTGGCCCGAAAACATAAAATAGAAGTTGCTGACCAATGGTGGAAGGAAATTTCACTCCAGCCACAAGTTAAGGAAAATAGTTCGGCCAAGATACTATGGGAAATGCCTGTCCAAACTGATATCACTGTATCTCACAATAGACCGGTTTAATTTATGTTGATAAAAATCGTAATGTAACATTTTTAATAGATATAACTGTACCATCAGATTATAACCTTGGTGCTAAAGAAATTGAAAAATTGAGTAAATATCATTTTCTGAAATTGGAAGTTAACCGCCTGTGGAATACACAGACGACTGTTGTTCCGATAGTAATAGGAGCAACAGGAATAGTAGCAAAAAACATTAAGAAATACATAGATCAATTAGAATCCAACATTGATATTAGTATCCTTCAGAAACAGGCAGTTATACACACATCGCTTATACTCAGTAGAGTGCTTGGAGATGCTATCTTTGAGGCCAATACAGCAGATCAGCAAAAGCGTGATATACATCAATCTCAAGGCATACAGAAATTTCCAAATCAGTAGCAATAATCAGATATACATCATTCATTAGTTAATCCGGATTTACCTAATACAACTTTTGAGACTTGTACTCAAAGCTCATTTGGAAACTTGTTGAGAAGAGGAAAAGGGAGGAGAAGAGGAACTATTTGCATGTAAAGTGCAACTAATACAGTAAAGGGGGGGAAATAGGTACCTTCTTTCCCGTGGGTTACGGGACGAGGTATTCTTTATTCCGATGTAATTTGTGAATATTTTATTACAATCATAATAATAATAATAATAATAACTCCCCCGTTGTCACCACCTGGTCGTGGTGGAAGAGCCCAGTAATTTTACTGATCCATAGGGCAATGCAGGCTGGAGCACAAGCTTCTGGTAGGGATACTCATGCCAGTAGTCTATGGGGAGAAATGAAGCTAAGAGTGACCGCACCCACATTCTGTGGATATAATTATCATGGTAGTAACCAGATCAAAGTGTGATACCGGCTCGGACGTCACCCGGGTTAACAAGGTCCGCGTTCGTGGGTTAGGCAGAGGCTCACGTTTGAAAAATAGGCCACAGTCTCCCTTGGTTACCGGTGGCGAAAGCAGCGCCGGCCCAAGCATGGCTACTGCAATGCCCTCAACAGATGTGAGGAATCAACCTAGACTTGGTGTTTCTGTGGCAATGTATCCACAGACCACAAAGACTGGAAAACCACGCCAATGAATGAAATGGACAACAGAAATGAACGAGTTTATCATCCGTACTTACTATGCAATCGCAAAACTCGAAACAAACATGACAGCATACAGACAACAACTACACTATAGATTCACAAAACAATATCCTCACCTCACTGTCACCGAACAAAGGGTTGTTGATCAAAAACGAACAATTATACACAACAACCTTATCCCACAGACAACACTTGAACTTATCAACAACAGGTTGCTGATCAAATACATCAACAGACAGAAACACTTAACATTAATGAAGATCACGTAACCTGTCAGGATAATCCAGCAACAAGAATTGATAATAGCACACATACAACTACCACTAATGATACTACAGGCACTTCCTCATCCACCACTGATAATGTAGACATAGAATTAGTTAATACGCTCTCACTTATATTTCAGGAAACACTCACTAAATATACAGGCACAGATCCCACACAAAGACCACGAATATCGAAAATCAACACGTCAAAGGTAGCAGGGAAAACACTAAATTATGTAAACACTCACTTACTACCACACTACATCCATTCAATTTCTACACTCTCAGACATTCATACATTAGTTTATGCCGGGGCAGTCACAGTAGTAACACACCATGGACTGAAAATACACTCACAGACAGACAGACACAAAACACAATCCTATCACAAGCCTGCCTGGCAGAGAA